>NC_039368.1:81271082-81405542 GCF_003573695.1 Papaver somniferum
ATTTAAAAAAATATATTTTATAATAAAATTTATATATTTTAAAATTATATTTTATAATAAAATACTCCAAATAATAGTACTCCCTCTGTCTTATTTTATCTGTCCTAATTTCCATTTTGGTCTGTCTCTTTTTATTTGTCCGCTCTGTTTATAGACATACTTTTCCCTTAAACTATCAAATATACCCTTTATTTTTTAAAATCATAAAATCATTTTTAATATAAACTTAATTCAAAATCTTAAATATTATCACCATTTATAAAGAAAAGATCTCCTCAATATCTTTGTATTAATTGTCATTACTTTTTTGAATAAAAACATTTATGGATAGTTATAAAATTCCTAATAAAACTTCTACTTATTCTTACATCTCGTTCTGATTATGGACTCTATAATAAAAGCAGTATAAGTTTGTTTTTATTTTCTTAAAATATTTTCTAAAATAATAATATTATCCAATTTATAAGTTTTAATACTATTAGATTTAGTTTTGGTAACAACACAACATTAAATAGGGCTAACCAAGGGTTAGTCACGACATTTTATACGATTTCCTTAATATCTTGACAAAGTCAATTAGGACTGTTAATTTGAGATGGAGGGAATATTTGTCTATTTTACATTTTAAGTAAGTATAAAATTAAATAATAATTTATAATATAAAATAATAATTTATAATCTATTTACTTATTTAAAATTAAATAAGTAATTATAAAGGATTTTTATATGATATTTTAATATGAAATAATAATTATATTTATTAATTAACAATATTCCTTTTCCTTTTAAATATGAGACAAAAAAATATAATTTTATTGAAAAGCTATAATTGATATTTAAAATAAAATAGTACTTTTTAATTATAAAATAATAAATATATTAGTAATAACAATGTTAATTTTATTTAAAATAATATTATTAAGGTAATACTAAAAAATAAAAATATATTAATTGTAAAAATAATATAATTATAAGAAACCAAAGATTGTTGAAATTAAAAAAAGAAGAAAAAAAAATCAAATATCAATATGGTCAACCGATGGAGTGGAAAGGGTGGTGTTATTTGATTTTTCAATATACTGTGGAGTTTCAGCTACCTAGAAATGGAACTCACTCCGTGCCAAATACTCCATAAATTGAACTGCACCCTTGACTCCATTCGTGCCAAACGCACCCTAAGTGGGATTTGGAATGAACATGGAAGATTGGAATGAAGGAGAATAATTTAATGGAATTTAGGATTTAGTGTGGAAAAAATTACTTGTGAAAATTTCTACTGCCTCCTAAATTGGACTACTAATGCTCAAAACCACCCACTTCTAAAATTTGGGAGCGTTCATCTCCTAAGGCAGGTGTCAAAATTTTATACATGGTGTAAACCACGTGTTTGAGAAGCACTGTTTACACATCAACCAGAAACTCTTATCCCTCTTCTTTAACATAGCGATAAACACTAGCACCACCTACCTTTACAATCTCAGATCGCCTCTCCCTCATTCTTTCTCTGCCTCTACCACCATGAACAGTTGCTAGTTTTATGTTTTATTTTTTCCCAATTGGAGCTTATTTTACTATTAAATTCACTTAATTTCAAACATTCATAGCAAATGCGAGAGAAAAATACACCAAGCTGCAAGAGAGTATGGGAAAATTAAACAACGGTAAGTGTTCATCAGAAAACAATAGTAATATTGTTTAGCAAAATAGATCTTCCCAAATAGAAATTAGTGTTAGTAACAGTTGGGGCAAGATCTAAATATTTATGACCATTAAATGTTGTGGTTCCTCAACTGTTTTATTTTCTTTGTTTGTCGTTGTCTCTTTTTTTATACTCTCTCAGTCCCTTTATTCCTAAATAATAGGTTGGTTTCTATAAATAGACGTTTCAAAGAAATAGGCTGGTTTCCCAATTGGGAAAGTCAAATGTTACTTTAGTTTTTTGGGGACACTTTTCTCTTAACTTCTTTTGATGACAAGTGTCACGTGGATCATTTCACTTTACTTCTTTTGCTGACAAGTGTCATGGTGACCATTTCCCTTCACTTCACTTCTTTTATTGACAAGTGTCATGAGGACCACTTTCAATGATTAGTTCTCTTAATTTCCTTAATTTTCTCTAAAAACAAAACCAGCCTATTAATTAGGAACAGAGGGAGTATGATTTAATGTCACAATAATTTCGCCAATTTTGATGAAAGATTGAAAATAAATTGAAGTTTGAATGGTCATAATTGGGGTTGGATGTGTTTCGAGACAAAGAAGTGAATAGAAAAACAAGCTAGTTGAATTCGCTTCATTTTTTCTTGAATTTACCTGAGTAAAACAAAGGAACTTGATTTTAAACCAAGGTTGTGATAGTGTTTGATGTTGAATTGTAACCAAACAAAGTGGTGATGGTAGTCTGAAACTTCAAAGAAAAGCCCTTACAGTGGAGTGAGTAAACAAAAAAAATATGTGATCTGTTCGATTGAAATGGAGAAAAAAAAATCTGTGATTATGTATCATGCTAAGTTTGAAGTCAGAACCCTCCTGGAGCTTCTTGGTCCATAGTTTTTATAACGTTATACCATATTTGAGAAGTTCGAATCGACACTGAGCTTCATATTTATCGATTTCGATGATGTATCATGCTAAGTTTGAAGTCAGAACCCTCCCTGACCTTTTTGATTCATATTTTTTATGCAGTTATACCACATTTGAAGTCCAAACTTATTTTTTTAGTTAAACAAATAAATCCCTCTTTAGTTTGGATTGCAGAATCTAAGATTAATTTCAATTCCAAAAATAGAATAAAACTTCCTGGAATGAATCACTTTGTGATCATAGGAAAGTCAATTTATGGTTATTTTGGAACTCTTCAATACCAACTCCAACTGTTATTTCTTTTTCAAACATCAAACAACATGGATGAGAAAATTTTCAAACATGTTAAACCCTGTCTTACTTTGGAAGAAAACAGGGAATTAACTGCTGCCCCTTCACCAGAGGAAATCTGGAATGTAGTGAAAAATTTAAAACCTAATAAGGCTCCAGGGCTAAATGGATTGCCGGTAAGCTTTTTCAAACATAATTGGGAAATAGTAGGAGATCAAATGATAGCAGTAGTACAAGACTTCTTTATAAACAGAAACCTACGTAGCGATCTAAATAAAACATTCTTATTCCTTATACCTAAGATTAGAAATCCTAAATCCCCTGCATATTTTAGGCCGATAGGCCTTTGTAACACGCCATATAAGGTGATTGCAAAGCTGATGGAAAATAGATTCAAAATTTTTTTGGAAAAGATAATCTCTCCATTACAATCGTCTTTCTTATCCTCAAGATAAATCTCAGATAATATCATAGTATCTCATGAGATTGTCCACTCTATGAAGAAAAGTAGGAAAAAAACAGGCAACATAGGTGCAAAGATAGATATGTCCAAAACGTTCGATAGAGTGAATTGGAAAATTTTGATAAAAACTCTTCAATCTTTTGGTTTTTCTGAACATTGGTGTGAACTGATCACTCAATGCATCTCTACCTCAACTATTTCAGTCCTCCTTAATGGGAATCCTTGTATTGAGTTTAAGCCATCCAGAGGAATCAGACAAGGGGACCCTTTGTCCCCTTATCTATTTATCCATGTATGGAGGTTTTCTCTAGATTACTTTTTCATTTGGAAACAGTTAAACAGATTCCAGGAATCAAGCTAACTTCAAAATCTCCACTCATATCTCATTTATTTTTTTTCGATGACCTTTTTCTCTTCACAAAGGCTGATTTAGGAAGTTGCAAAAACCTCTTAGATTCCATTAATCTTTTTAGTGACTCTTCAGGACAAGTTATAAACTTTACTAAGTCAGGATTATTCTTCAGTAAGCGAGTTCATGGTAAACATCAGGGAATAATCACTAGGCTCATGAAAATAAAAAAAATAAACATAAGAGATACACACCTAGGAGTCCCTTTCTTTGTCGATAGATCAAAATTAAAATCTTTTGATAACATTATTGAAAAGATGGAACAAAGAGTCAAAAATTGGCTAGCAAAAGTTCTTTCTCAATCAAGCAAAATTTTTTTAAACAAATCAGTTCTCTCTAGCATACCTATCTTTAGCATGGGTTGTTTCGTTTTACCACAAAAAATTACAAAAAGAATAAATGACATACAAAGAGATTTTTGGTGGGGGAAAAACACTAATTCTAAAGGCATTTATATAAAAGCCTTCGATTTTCTTTGTAACCCTATTAACCAGGGAGAGTTGGGGTTTAAAGAAGCTAACAAAATTAATCAGGCTATGATCAGTAGGATAGATTTGAGATTAGTTAGTAAACCCTATGACTTATGGGGAAAAATCTTAAAAGGAAAATATTTTAAGAAAACAAGAGCTTTACATTCTAAGAAGAAGTCATCGGCTTCTTGGATATGGAAATGCATCCTGCAAGGAATATAACATATAAAGAAATACAGCTTCTGGGAAGTAGGAGATGGATTTTATATCTACCTTTGGGACGACAAACGATTACCTACTAGGGACCAACCTATGGCTAATTAAATTACCAGATTTTCCAATATAACACTTGTGTCTGATTTGATCAATCACGACACAAAGAAGTGGAATGAACCACTGTTACATTCTTTTTTCGACAGCTCATTAGTTTCTGAAATTTTAAATATCAAACTTTATACCAACAACAATGGAAAACTAAAAAAAAAAAACGAACTAGGATGGATGCTCACTAGGAATGGTGAATTCTCAGTCAAATCTCTATATGCTAAATTGCTTAATCCTATGGGATCAGTTTCTACTGAGACCAAAAGATTTTGGCAGGGTCTTTGGAGAATGGATACCTCCCAAAGAATAAATATTTTCACTTGGAAGTGCTTGCAAGACACTCTACCAACAAGAGGGAAAACTCAATTCTCGATGTGGAAACTCAGTGCATCTTTTGTAAACAGGCCATTGGATCAACTTATCATATGTTCTTTGATTGTTTTTATGCTCAAGCAGTCTGGAATTTACCACCAATGGCATCACAGGGTAACTTTATCTCTAATAACACCTCCTTCTTAGATAAATACGATGAATGGTTGAAAGGAAACATAAGCTCTAGATGCAACTAAATGTTGGTTCATATGGAAGGAAATATATCTGCGTGTTTTTGAAAAACAAGAAAGAACACCCGAACAACTAGATGTAGATATCTCACGGCATTTTGCATATTGGCATCCACAGAATCTTAAAATTGATATTGCATAACCTAGAATAAAGACATTGCTACATAGGCAATGAAAATTTCCTGCAAAAGATAGTACCAAATTAAATTTTGATGCCTCTTGGGTATCAAAATACACTGACGCAAGTTTTGGTTGTGTGCTTCGTAACTAGTTAGGAACATGCAAAGGAGCATCAATGGGAGTCTTCATAGCATCAACATCAGAAGAGGCAGAAGCTCTAGATCTTCTGCAAACTACCAGATGGGATAATCAGAATAATCTACAAAATCTGGTCATAGAGGGAGACAATCAAGTCACTATCAACTATCTGCGGGGGAAAACTGTTTCACTTCAATGGAAAAACATACCTATTTTGGAAGAAGTGAAATCTGAATCATCAAAACTAGTTTCTTTTTTGGGTTTTAAACATATCGACAGGCGAGCCAACAAAGTTGCACACTTACTAGCAAAGAAAGGGAGGAATAAAATGCGACACCATGTTGGTTTAATTATGTACCTATGTTTTTATTTCTATCAATTGCTTATGACTCTGTCAAAGCACAACAAGCATGTAATGATAAAAACTCTCTTGTAATCGTTACATACTGTTAATTCTGCAGATTCAGTCACCGGTAGAACAACTATTACCAAGTTGATTCCAAATGGGTCTGAATCAAGGGATTAACAATCTGCTTGGTAATATATCTTATTTTCAAAAAAAAATTGTTATTTCTTTTTCAAGACAATATATAACTATTGATATTGGAGGTGTTTTAGTAACTGGTGTGCATGCTGATGTACTTACTGTTAATAGAAGAGTCTTATGGAATGACTTATCACAGTTTAGCAATTTAAATAAACCTTGGATGGTGATTGGTGATTTTAATACTATTACTTTTGTTAATGAGAAAAAGGGTGGATCAAGTCCTTTATCTACAACATTATATGATTTCAATGAATGGATTGATCAATGTAATCTTATTCAAGCTCCAAAAAGTGGTCTTCATTTTTCATGGTCAAATGGAAGAAGTGGAAGGAAAAGAATATTATGTAACCTTGACAGGGCTCTGTTCAATTCTCATTGGATGAACTTGTATAATGGTTGGAAATATCATATATCTGCAAGGGGGATTTCTGATCATAGTTTTCTGATTGGTTCTGAGATAGACATCCCAAAGCCAAAAAACTCACCTTATAAGTTTCAAAAAATGTGGATTACTCATCCTGACTTCCTTCAAGTGGTTAAAAATTCTTGGGAAGAAGTTCTTATTGGAAATCCAATTCTTATTTTTATGAACAAGCTAAAAAGGTTGAAGATTATTCTAAAATAATGGAACTGGGAGGTGTTTGGAAATATTCAAATTAAGTTGAATCAAGATGAAGTAAAAGTTGTAGAAGAAAATACTTTATCAGATGAAGATCCTTCTAACTTGGATTTATTGAATAAATATATTATAGCTAGAGGTGAAAGAGACTTGGCTGCTCAAAACTACCATACTTTCTTAAGCCAAAAACCTAGAATTAACTGGATCAAATATAGTGATGCTAATACATCCTTTTTTCACAAGCCTATGATACTTTGAGTTGGGGTTTCTTATTTTCTGCCATGAAGAGATATGGTTTTTCTGAAATTTTTTGTCAATGGATCAGAGTACTTCTTCAAACAACTAAATTTTCAATTTTTCTAAATGGTGGACCTGTTGGATATTTTGGAGTAGGGAGAGGTGTTAAACAGGGTGATCCATTATCTCCAATTCTATATATCTTAGTTGCTGATGTTCTTAGTAGAAAAATCTTTCAATCTATTGAAAAAGGAAAAATTCAGCCTATGATCATCATAAAAGGTATTTATCCCTCTCACCTTTTCTTTGCAGATGATATCTTTATCTTTTGTAATGGATGCAAAAAAACTTTAGAGAACCTAAAGAAACCAAAATGCTTCAGTTCAACTGGTTGGTGCTGCTAAGAGTAAGTATTTTGTGGATGGAACTTCTACTTCTAGACAACATCAGATTGCAGAAAATATGAATATGAGACTTTCTTTCTTCCAGATAAATACCTTGGTGTAATGTTGGTTCAAGGGAAAATAAAATCTGAGCATCTTTGGTCTTTTGTTGATATGCTACAAAGAAGACTAGCAAAGTGGATTGGCAACTTTCTAAAATTTCAAGCTAGAGTTACTCTTATTAAGTTTGTGCTAAGCAGTATTCCTATTTACAACATGTCTATATAAATGGCCTAGATAAATAATTGAAGCTTGTGAAAGAATTCTCAGAAACTTCTTAGGAAGAGAAAATGTTGAAGAAAGGAAATACATTACTATCTCTTGGGAAAAAGTGTGTACACCTATGGAAGAGGGTGGTCTAGGTATTAGAAGATTTGAAGATATTAATAAAGCTCTTTTAATGAAACTACTATGGAAAATAGTAAACTCTGAAGAAGAATTGGCAAAAGTTTTCTTAGCAAAATTTCAAGATCAACATGGATGCTGGATTACTTATCATAAATAATCTTCAGTTTGTCCTGGAATCAAATGGGTATTACAGGATTTTGATAATAACTCAAGAATCTGTTTGGAGAGATACCTGGCTTTAACAATCTAGTCTACTCAATCAATTTTCAGGGGATACTTACATTCAACAACATATTAATATGAGAGTAAATAATCTGATAAAGGATAATACTTGTACCATTCCAGAAGAGATGCTCAAATATATCAATACTGAAGATCTTCCCATTCTTTCTTTGGAAGAAGCCAAACTAATTTGGACTGCAATTCAATCTAGAGAATTCACAATTCAGAGTGCAATAAATGTTATCAGGGAAATATACCCCAAAATGAGGTGGTTTAAAAGACTATGGAAATCCTATGTTCATCCCTCTACCGCAGGAAATGTGTGGAAGATAACAAGAAATGCTTGCAATACTGATGAAAATGTCAAGAAAAGAGGTATATCTCTAGCTTCCAGATGTTACTTATGTCATAAAGATCAAGATTTACTGATTCATATCCTTTGGAATTGCAATTATGGTCAACTGTTATGGAGTTCGATTGGTGGCATTTTTGCATTCAAAAATCCTAAATCCTTTGATGACATTATGACTCTTTGTAAGAACAGTAGCTCTTGGATTCAGGAACTGTGGCTTATTGCTTCTTCTAACATGATGGTGGAGATCTGGTTTTCTAAAAATCATGTATTTTTTTAGAATACTTTACCTGAACTGGATAGAGCTAAGAAAAAAATATCAAGAATGATCCATGATTGTGAATTCAGAGTTAAAGAGAATATGAGCAATTCTGATCATGATCTTCAGGTCCTAAAAGCCTTTGATATAAAATGTAGAAAAGTAAAGTCTGTCAGAGCTATTGAGTGTTCCTTCCTACTACCTAAAGATGGAGAAATTCTTCTATGTTGTGATGGAGCATCAAGGGGGAATCCAGGATGTGCTGGGTATGGATTTATAGCTAGAGATAGCATTGGTAATTTGGTTACAGCTGAATCTGGTGGAATGGGTATTACTACAAATTTTGTTGCAGAAATTATTGGAACTATTAGTTCAATGGAATGGGTTGTGCAGAATAATCAAGACAAGCTGATCGTTAACTCTGACTCACATCTGCCATAAATGCTTTCATGAAAAGCAACTTATCCTGGTTTGTCTTAAACAGATGGAAGTTCATTTGCAAAAAAGTAAGATCCATTCATTTTAACCATGTTTGCAGAGAAGTGAATTTCTCTGCTAACTTCTTTGCAAAGAAGTGAATTTCTCTGCTAATTTCTTTGCAAAGAAGGGTGTGCATCTAGACAAAGGTCAAACTGTCAAATTCTCCACTAGACCTACAAATATGCACAGAATGGAGTTTCCAGGATATACAGATTATAGATTTGATTGAAATCCTGGTAACATGGAGTGCAAGCCTTGTCTGTCACTTTTCATTTTATTCTTAGGTTTGGTACTTGTCTGTTCATTGTTATCTTCAGTCCCGGGATGTTGTCCACTTTGGCTTTTTGAATCTTTTTGTTTACTCCTTCCGTAATTCTTTGGTTTTGATTAATAAATAAAACAAGTTTTTTTTAAGAAAAAATTAGTTTGTTTGTCGTTATACCGAATTTGAAGTTCAAATCGATATTGAGCATCATATTTATCGATTTCGATGATGTATCCTGCTAAGTTTGAAGTCAGAACCTACCCAGAGCTTGATGATTCATAGTTTGTTTATCGTTATATTGAATTTATCGATTTTGATGTATCTTGCTAAGTTTGAAGTCAGAACCCACCCAGAGCTTTTGACTATGGTTTGGGTGGGACAGGTCGGGCTGGAACGGATCGAACCGGGTCGGCTCTTCCTTCTCCTCTTTTCTGGGATCAGAACAGGATCCTTATCCTCTTTTCCCCGAGGATTCCAAGCGACGGAATACTGTGACATAATCATCGCGGAATACTATGACATAAGCATCGCCACCCAGGCGTACACATATACAGTACGATCAATCATGACAAACAGTGAAAAATAAAAAATATTTTTTTCTATCTTTTATTAATAAAGATAATACAATTTTATATTAAAACATATTATCAAATATTGTAACAGAAACTTAGCTGATTTGACTCCAACAATCCCAATTTGATTGAAAAAAATAAAAAATAAAAAATACGGATGCAAAATAATCCTCCACGGATTTGATAGCAACTAAAAAAAAATCAAAATACATTGCCGCGAGGTTAGAGCTTGTAATTGATAATGTGTTGCAATGGAAAACATAGAAAAAGTAAAGAGGCAAATAGAGGTTTCTATTGATCAGCATCCTCGTGTTACATGGAACAATATTCTTTATATATATGTGAAAGGGAAACCCTAGGTATCTAGTTGGGCCGACATCCATGGACCGTAGACTCTAAAACAAAATCCTAATTCTAATCAAATACTTATTTTTCACAATAAATTAGATAACTAAATACTAAAGCATGAATCATGTCGTTGTCTTCCGCAGTGGCCAACCAAGGTGGCTTCTATAATTTCGATAGACTTGACCCCAACACCACTAACATAGCCGATAAGACACGGTCTTATCATTCCACCCTATTTAAATGAGACTTTGCCTCCAAAGTCCACTATATATATATGCACACATAGGTTCCAAATGTGGTCGTATTATCCCACCCTCCTTAAATGAGACCTTGCAATCAGATGACAATCAGTGAATCCGGGACAATCAGGATTATTATAATTAGTGAATCGGGACATATTCCTAAATTTCCCTTCCAATTTTCGGAAGTGGATGGCTAGCCATGCATATTACGCTGAGGGTTGCAGTGGTCAAGTAGTGGATATTTCAGGATCATAACAAAGCATATGAAATTTTTAGTACTAAAAGTCTAGAAGAGACAATTGGACTCAACTGAGTATCTCAGGCTATCTTGGAAAACCTACAGAGATCATCGTTTTCAGAAATATCATGGTTATGATATCTTGTAGTGTGGCCACGGCTACTTCTGTCAGCATGTAATTTTTTGAGAGTTTTATGGGTGCATGTAAGCTATTTCTTCTTCTCCACATTCTCTAATAACAATATTGAGAACTTTGTCATCTGACGAAGAAGGTAAGACATCACAGCATTGCCGTCTCCGTGCTTCCAGCTGAAATGCCCAGATAACGTATATGATTGGTCACAGTAAAAAAGAACCACGATTGTAATAGCAAAACATCATTGAACTATGTACCTGTTTAATATGGAGGTCTAGCTTATGTGCCAACACTCGGATTTCTTGCAGTTTGTTTGTCAGATCCTTCTTTTCCAAGCAGCTCCCAACACCATTGTTCTTGTAAATGCTCTTAATGACAGGATCGTTTGTACTGGGATTTGTCGATAAACTTTCCAGAAAGAAAATTGTGGGTCTTTTGCATAGATCACTATCAACTTGTCGAGTATTAAACATGTACAAATCCGTGTTCGATATGTTTTCTTTCCTCCGTAGCTTGAACGTATTCCTAACTTGAAGAAGATCCCGAACAAGAAGATTACCTTCAAATATCTGAACAGCATGACCCCAAGAAATCGATATGGTTCTCGAAAACATGTTGTCATAGCAAATTGTTTGTTGCACTACTCTATGAGGGTCTAGTGTTGCAGCTTTTAGTAAATGTGCCACCGCTTGATGCCTTGTCTTGTTGGGAAATATAGGGTCAGCTTTATCCAAGTGATGAAGAGATATCAAAGGCGCTAAAGGATGCGAGGCCAGTAACCCGAACAGATTACCCCGGAGATCAACCTAGCAAGATAGTTGCAAATTGAGCAGTCGGTTTTATAGTTTTAGCCAAGTAGAAACGGAAATCGCATTTCAGGGTTCAGGAAAAATAAGACATACCTGATGAAATCCAACTTCATGAGTCAGGGCAACGCCGAGCTCGGCTAGACAAGAGTAAATCCTAGCATCACTTCCATAAAGATGAGGATAGCGATCCAGGCACGAATCCAAAACCATAGCTAAAACTTTTGCAAGAGAGTAACTTACAGCAAAACCACCTCCACCATAAGCCATTTCAAATGAAGATAAGTCATTGTCATTCTGTACATACGTCTCCGAAATAGACCCGATATAATACCACAGCTTGTGATCATACTTTGACAGTGTTTTCACTAAACTTTCTGTAAAGAACACGGTATCATCGTCACCGAGAAAAAACCACCGCACATTTGAATGGTTTAAATTCACAGTTTCTAGCAAAACTCGTGCTACGCGTATTGCAGACCGATCACCTCCTCTAAAACTGTACCGGAACCGTGAAGTGTCTTCCGACACACATACAGGAGGGAGATTAGAATTAGCAGCATTCTGCTGTAGCGGCATTGTATCGAGAAATTCACAGCCTCTCATTTGTTCTGGTTTCCACCATAAACGGACGTATTCCTTCCGGTTTTCCCATGAATTGGAAGCTGAAGTAATTCCAAATACCACATGATTTATTGTTGTTTCGGAAGAAATTTCAGCGTAGTCTGATTTTCTTAACCGTATGTTATCGAATATAGGTGCTTGAGTTACTAATACTGATACAACAAGATAGACTAAACTAAGACAGGATAAGGCTAAAAAGATGGTTTTCAAGGGAGCTAAAGTTTGGGTTTTGGAACAACTGATTAACCGACAAACAACCATTTTCAACTTAGTTACTTACCCTGGTTATGCCGGCGGGATGACTATTTCCGGCCAAATGGCTACGTTCAGCTGGGACATTGGAATCGTGGAAACCAGGACAAACGGGAGGATGTGTATTTCTGAAGGGACTGGAATAATTTTTTAAGAGGCAGCTGCAAAATTTCTTAAATGTGTATTAGTTATCAGGGACAAGATCCTTCAATTGGGGTAGTCTTTTTTTGGGAGAAGAAATCTCAAACCGACACAATTTCTTGCTGTGGCTCTGGGGCACTAGTCAAGATAAAAAAAAAATATTTATTACAGCACAAATCAGGGAACAACACTTGAGATGAGATTAGAGGTTTGCTTCCGGGCGTTTTAAGAATTCGTCTCCCTAATGCTGCGCAGTTGTTAGCGGCTCGTGCCCCAGTGTTGACATCCCTGGGTGCATGTAAGCTAGTTCTTCTCTTCCGCATTCCCTAATAGCAATCTCGACAACTTTATCATCTGGTGAGGGTAAAACGTTGCAGCATTGTCGTCTCCGTGCTTGCATCTGAAAAAGTATGCAAAGAATGTTGAATATCAGTTACAAAGAAGAAAGGCACGAAAAGGAACATGTTGTAAATTGCGCAGGCCATGGCAATGGCATACCTGTTTAATGTTAAGATCTAGCTTATGCGAGTACACTCTGATTTCTTCCAATTTCTTTGTTAAATCCTTCTTTTCCACGCAATTATCAAAACCATTGCTCTTGTAAATACTCTTAACGACAAGATCATCTGTACTGGAAGTAGGTGATGACAGACTATCTAAAAAGAAAATGGTGGGTCTTTTGCATGGATCACTATCCACTTCTCGAGTATTAAACATGTACAAATTTGAATACGGAATTTCCCTTTTCCTCCATAGCTTAAACGTTTTTCGAACTTGGAGAAGATCCCGAACGAGAACATTACCTTCAAAAACCTGGACAGCATGACCCCATGAGATGGATATTGTCCTAGAAAACTTTTTGTCATAGCATATACTTTGTTGCACAATTCTGTTGGGGTCAAATGTTGCAGCTTTCAGTAAATGTTCCACTGCTTGGTGTCTTGTCTTCTTAGGAAATATTGGGTCGGCATTGTCCAAGTGATGAAGAGATATCAAAGGCCCCAGAGGATGTGACGCCAGTAAACCAAATAAATCGCCCCGGAGATCAATCTAGTAAAAAAGAGTTGCAAATTAGGCTGTCAGTTTCATTTTTTCAGGCAAAAATGAAAAAAATCTGAAAGTATCACTTTTTATGAAACGGAGGAAGCAGTATACATATCGTTTTTCAGTTAAACTCAAGAAGCATACTAGTAAGTGTAAATACCTGATGAAATCCAACTTCATGAGTCAAAGCAACACCGAGCTCGCCTAAGCAAGAATAAATCCTAGCATCACTTCCATATAGATGAGGATACCGGTGCAGACACGAATCCAAAACCTTGGCTAGAACTTTCGCAAGTGAATGACTTACAGCGAAACCACCTCCACCATACCCCATTTCAAACGAGGACAAATCATTGTCATTTTGAATGAACGTCTCCGAGATAGACCCAATATAATACCATAGACTGTGATCATACTTGGAAAGTGTTTTCGCCAAATTTTCTGCAAAGAAGACAGTATCATCATCGCCAAAAACAAACCACCTCACATCAGAATGATTTAAATTTACAGTTTCCAGCAAAACTCGCGCTACGCGTATGGCTGAACGATCACCACCTCTGAAACTGTAAGGAAACCGCGAAGTGTCCTCTGAAACACAAATAGGAGGAAGAGAAGAATTGGCATAATTCTGCAGCAGCATTTTATCAACAAAGACACATCCTCTCATTTGCTCTGGCTTCCACCATAACCGAATGTACTCCTTTCGTTTTTCCCATGATCTGAAGCTTGAGGCAATACCGAAAACAACATGATTTATTGACGTATCAGAAGAACTGTCGACGTAATTTGATTTTGTTAACCATATGTAATTCAAAGCTGTTGAATGAATTATTGATACCGATACCATAAAATAGATTAAACTGAGCAAGGAAGAGAAAAAGATGACGAATTTGAAGGGAGGTGGATTTCGAGTTTTTGAACTCATGATTAACCGAGTACAAAACATTCTCAGTCTTGTTTTTGAGAAGAAGAATCCATTTCTGGTAAATGTAATGATTTCCCTACTTTCAGGACAGCATAGTTTACAAAAAGTCTTACTTAGACTTGGACAAAGGTACCTTTCTTTGTAGCACAAGCTAAGTGCTACTTTAACGAACCACATCTCTTTTTTTCTACTTCACTAAAGGTGCGGCCTTATTGTGGGATCTGTCTGGTATGCTACTCCAGTTAACTAAAGTCAAAGCGCATTACAATTTGAGATTCTGGTAATGCTATATGAACACCAGTTGCCTGACCTGAACTAGACACCACTGACATGGCGATGAAGTATTTCTCAAGCGGAGAGATTTGAGGGAGGTCAGAAGCTAAGGCAAAATATCTCCAAGCCCAAGCCCAACTGCATGTATGTATGAGGCTCAAGATCCAATTCCAAGGGGCAAATAAGGCAACTACCAAAATATAGCAATTCTTGCCGATAGAACATCTTTTGTTTCTCACGTCTCATCAAACAAAAAGAAAAAATCCAGTTCCTGCTTTCCTTTTCTGATAAAAAGCTTTTGCATTCGAATATGATTGAAGATGATTTTTCAGCTGATAGTGGAATATGTTTTCCATGTTTTGGTGGTCTAAGAAGAAAAAGAAGAAGCCACTTAAGCTAGATTTTGTGAGCGCTGATGCTCTGCATGATCAAGTCAAAAAGAACGAAGGGGAAACTATGTTAGAGATTGTCTGTCACGTGTTCGAAATTCCCCCTTATATACCTCAAGTTCAAGTTCTACGTAAAGGCTTCAGAAAGACTGTCTTCGCAAATTTCATGAGTATCTGCACATGGATGCAATGGGAGCCAGAGCATCTTATGAATTTCTTACTTACTGAAATGGGAACAAGTGGATGTTTAGATGGACAACAGAGGCTGGTTGTTAAAGGAAGGTTTACTCCTGAGGATTTTCAAAGGATTCTACAAAGGTATTTGAAGCGATAATCTGGATCATTAATTTCGAAATTTAGTCAAAGATTGTCAGGCAGAGGTAAAATAGGTAGGAGGTGATTCAATTGTATTTGTATCTATCGTGTGAAATATTTTCCCACTTGTGATGTACTCTTATAAATGGACGAGTTTTGAATTAAGTAGTGAAAAAAAATTCTAATTACAAAATAAAAAATAATCTTGTTCACCTGACAACAAGCACCCAAAATGCAGCTTTACTAAAGTAAGTTGATGCAGAACATTTGCATAATGCATCAAATTATCTGAACTGCCATAACCATTAGAGACCATGTACAGTTTTGCACCGAGACAACGCGGCTTGCTAAATATACGAATAACAGACTGAGACAAGTTACAGGATAGTATAAAACTGGCACCTGCAGACAGTGAGGCAAAACCAAAACGCTATTCCCTAATGAAGGAGTGGAGTTGATAGGGACAAATTAAGGGGAGAATGAAAAATGAACACACCTTACATCAACTGAACTTCCAAGGAACCTTGCACTGAAATAACTCATTAAGGTTTCTAAGTTCATCCGAGATGGGCATCTTCATTTAAGGGTGTTGAGAAAAGGTACGGATCTCTGCAGTCGATAAATCCAATGGTATGTGCCTGGCCCTCACTGATAAAAACCATGAGATGTACACAAAATAAAGTTACTCTTAGTACAACATAATCATAGATAACTGTAGTTAGATTTGATATTATAAAGAGAATGGTTGTACCAGCTAAAATCTCATATATAGTTGAAGCACTCAAGTGAGAGGACAAAAGTCATTTCATTATTTAACTGTGTGGTTTCAGTCGAAACGAAGTTTTGACTTTTAAGATTCTGCAATGAGAAAGCATGACTATCTATAATTTCCCTGCACTTACCACAGCATCTGTAAGCACCCTACCCTAATATATGAAACGGAAGAGAGAAGAATACGTTGTAGTTTAAACTGCAATAGATAGAAAAACGGACACTAAAAGGATCACATAGCGCCCACCAATCCCTCTAAGAAGCTGAGGAATTTCTTACCCTAAAAGAAAATAACATGTGAATAACAATGTATTGCAAATCAAACAGGATTCGAAATTTTCTGACTACTATAGATGCTACAAAGCCCACAATTTCCTACTGTGGTTTTTAAGTAGAGATACCTGGGATGTAAGATTGCGCTCTTGAGCTCTAAGATTTAATGCACCAACCAACAAGCATAAGCCATGACGCCAGTTCCCCAACATGACAGCAAACAGAAATGGGGAAGTAGGCATATAAAAAAAAGATAGTAGTATAAGAATTCAAAAAACTTATGATCCCAAAATTGCAATGTACATGTGTAAAAGGAGACAATTGCATCTTCAATCAATCAGCAAAAAAAAAAAAGTCAACCAGTGAGTTTAGCATGTACATCAAATCCCTAAAAGATAAAGAGCTATTGTTATTTCGAGCATAAAACTCCATTTCAGAGCTAGAATAATTTTGCCCTAAAGGATAACTAAGTGGTAATAAATCTTATTTTATACCCAATAGCATCAACAGTTTCCATAGGTAGGACGGGATTCAACTGTATCCATCATGTGAAATATTATTCTCATTAGTGTTTTGCTATCAACCGTTGCATGGTGCCATGCACCCTGAATCTATCTATTATATAAATCTTAGCTAGTGAATGAACTTTGAATTAAATAGTGAATTTTTTTATTTACAAAATGAAAAATCTGGCTCAGCTGGCAATAAGCATCCAAAATGCAGCTTCATTAAAGTAGGACTGTATAGAGCATTTGCATAATGCAAAAATTCACATAATTTAGGGCAAATATCCAATATGCATAATTACAGCCTCCATCAAGGGAAAGGTTCATGTACGCAAGAAGCTACATAATTCTAAAAGAAGCAAACTTAATGACATCTTAAACCAAGAAAAACGGACCCTCACCTCAGGATCCCAACATAGAATGTGATTTGCCATATCCATTGTAAACCATGTAAAATTTCGCAATGAGACTACATGCCTTGCTGAATATAACAAACGCGAAACAGACTGAGACAAATTACAGAAGATGCCTTCACAATTTCGAACTCCAGGAACCTGCAAACCTGTCGGTGAACCTAAAAAAGGCAAAGCCGTATTCTGTATGTCGTTTGCATTCTGTAAACAAGACTTCAACTAACAGACGATCTAAAAGGCTCGGTTGGGACTGAAACAATAATATACTACCAAAAATAAGTCCAGATATAAGCCGAACAATAGTAATAGACAGATTAGATGTGGTTTACTGAAAACAGCAAGTGGTCGTCTTACTATTTTCAGATTTTGGTTCTGTTCTGAATCATATACTTCCTCGTTGTACATAACCTAATAAGAAAATGTTTTCTAGGGTTTCCGCTGCTGAGGGAAATCATAAAGTTTATCTAAATCACACCTGGACACCACCTTACTCCCTTACTTTTAGTTTACGTGATGGAACCTAATTTATACCTTTGTTTTAGTATCATAACTAAAGTTATATGCAAGATTCAGAAAACCTTACTTGTAAAACATAGAGACTCATTAAATGTGCACTAGATATTTAAGAAAATATGTAAAGAATCAGGTGAAGAATAGTAAAACAAAAAAGAGACAAGTAAATCACCTTTCGGCTTCATTTTAGTAAAAGAAAATATGTACAAGAAGAAACAACTTTTGTGTATTTACAACCATTGTGACCGTCAAAATGCCATAACCCAACTGGTTTTGGTAACACAAGAGGCAAACCTATTTCCGTATCCAAGTTCGTTTGAACTACTGACTTCCAGGCTTGATTTCCACAACCAATAACACCAAAATTGGCAACAAATCCCTTGTTTTGCTGCAATCAACAAAAAAACAAAATCAATATTAGCAATATAAGATTATAAGATTCATGGAGCAAGATAGAAGCTTTACAAGATAGGCTTGTAATCTAACACTACTTACTTTATGCTCCACAGTATGGCAAAAAATCTTCATCATCATTCAAAAACTCAAAGTTCGGTAACGAATCATCAATTCCGAAAGGGGATAAATGATCCAAGTCCCAAGGTGGGAAGAGATCATCCGCAAAGTGACTGTCAACAGGTTTATCGTGCTGATTGTTTAATGTGTCCTCCACAAAATGGTGCATTTCTCCAGCATTCTGCATCGTGTTTCCAGGTAAGGAAGTATCATGAATGCCCGTATCCCCTGGTGTCATTTGCAGATTATGCATTGGAATTGTCTGAGGAAACTCATATTCTCCTGATGGGTTGTGAGATGAAGTATAAGGAGCTCCAGGGTGCAACAATGCATTTTGTATAGCTGGATAAAGCATGGGTCTTCCATCAACATACATGCTTTGTGTGGCTGCCACATTAGGAAGAGGTGCAAATTCAGGTGCAGTAAAATGTGAATGACCTTCTAAATTCTTTTCTGGAGGAAATAAAACAAGGTTTGGACCATTTTCATGCTGAGGAACATTTGGCTGATACAAATGAATTGGCGCCTCTGTATAGTTCATATCAATGGGATTATCCATCGGTGCTCCATGTTGAAGATCATTGTTCAAAGGTACTTCCTCCTGAACAATTGGGCCTGCCTTTGCACGACGTCTTTTTTTCTTAGAAGGTTCTTTTACTGGTTCTTTACTTTGCCCAAGTTGGTTGGTGTTAGTATTACTAACATGAATATCTGCATGAGACTCTACATCGACAGGTTGTTGTCTTCTCTCATCTCTGGAAGAAACAGAACCCATACCCTCATCAACACCATCAACATCATAATCACTATCACTACCAGCCGGTGCTTCCCTTATTCGACGACGTCCATTTGGAGGCACCTCAATGACACCAGATGCTTCGTTATCACTGCTAGGTTGTTCAATTAAGGCTTCCTCTCGGCTCAGCACTCCCAACCAAATAAAACTCTCTTTTGCAGTCATCTTATCCTGCAAGCACTTGGATTGACGAACATGTCTCTTGATCTTAGAGATATCAGGTGACATGTGTTTGATAACCGCAGTCAAAACTCCGACTTTCCACACCTTCTTAAGATCATGAGGCTTCTTATATGGGGGAGCCTGACCCTCTGGTAACCGCAATTTATTCCACCAATCTTCATTCCCCGAAGGCCACCAAGGGGGCGGTACCCCCTTCTCTAAAGGGTACTTCCTCTGCGGTGGATCACAATGTTGCATCAAAGACGAAAGCAATGACCCTAAAGTCGCATCCTGTAAGTCCTGAAGACTACTCTGCCCATTCCCATTGCGCTTATTTTCAGCTTCCCCTTTTGCAAAACATTCTTCTTCATACTTCGCAATAGCTGCCGGTCCATTCTTATCAAACTTAACTTTCTCTTTCCACCAAGCTCGTAAATTATCCGAAGAACCACTCACAGGCTTACCCTTTTCAGGTATAATCCCATACACAAAACCTCGCGCTTTACACACCTCCATCAATTTCAACATATACTTAAGTATCCCATCTTGCGCTCTAGACATTTTCTTTCTACGCGCTTGATCAGACGTCTGCTTATGTTTCTGCTTCTCCGCAGCTTGCCGCTCTGCGATTTTCGCACGCTCTTTGATCCTCCTTAACTTAACACGATCTTTCCACATTCTCCTCTCCAACTCTTCGGGTTCAATTTCTTCATCACTTACATCTTTCTCAGCTATATTATTCTTTTCCCCCCTCACATCATCTCCTTCAAGATCCGAACTACCACAAAAAAAAAATGAAAAATTCAACTCAACCTATGATCCCAAATTCAGACAGACACAGATTCTAATAACTCAAAAAAGTACTATGTTTCAAATTCACATGCATCCTATGTATTTTTTAACTTGCAATTCAAGAACTCAATCAAAATCTAACCTTAAAAAAAGCAGTATATACGAGAATAATCATTTTAAAAGGGCATAATCATTTTAATCATAATTCAAAGCACAAAAAGGGAAAGAGTGAGAGGAGAATTCATACAGAGGATCAATTTCTGCGAGGTCCGCCATGACTGTTTGATTGATCTGAGCAGACAAATTTCTGTTAGTGTTAATCCTAACAAACAGAGGTTTGGGTTTTTTGTTTTCCAGTTTCTGTCCTTGCGATTTTCGTCTGCTGTCTTTTTCGGAGTGCTCGTGAATGGCGATAACATCCACGCTATTGTGGTTGTTGAATCTAGTACAACTTAGGTCAGAGCCGTTTAATTTCATTGTGATACGTGTGTTAGATATACTGAATATAGACCTAAATACTGAAATCTTGACTAGGTTCGTTGTATTGGAGGTTGTCTACCTTAAGGTGGATACCAACTAAATATATTTTTTCTTTCTTTTTTTGCCGCATAGAAGAGTCTAATGTTTATTTTCTAGTGTTAACATTATCATGACATAATTTGGCCATTTTTTATACAAAATCCAAGTGACAATGAGTTTAAAGTTAAATTTTCGGTGACATATTTTTTTTGTAAAGCTCTACATTCCTACCAAAAATGAGAGCATTCTGAGACGTATAAGACAACCCGTCTACCATTTTGAATATCAACGGTTGAAATTAAAATTTGTGGATTGTGAACTTTCATATATCGGAATACTCTAATGTTTTGTAGGAATGTAGACAAATATAAGAGCAATGTAGTCAATATCGGCCGTATCGGCTGATATATCGGGGATATTTCGGATATCGGCCCAGAACGATACGATAAGAAGGATATCGGGAATACGATATTCGCCCGATAATATCAGCTGTATCGGTCGAATATCGGCCGTTTCGGTCAAATATCGGCCGTATCGGTCGGTACGAAATTTTCCTACATTTCCCGATATGCGACGGTATTGATCGTTTTCTATAAAGTTTAAGGGTAATTTTGGCGAAGAAAGTCTTCCAGGTGGTAGTAGAGGTGCATGTAGCTCTCGAAGCAAGTTACTAAAGTTACTCTTTTGTTTTTTTGATAAAATTGATGTTATCTATTATATCTTATCCGAAAATGTGTGGAGAAAATGTTTAATATAAAATTATAGTCTCTAAATCTAGAACCGATATTTCAACGATAATATCCCTGATATAAAATCGTACCAGTGTATCGGTCCCGGCCGAGATGAACCGATATCCGATATTAACTACATTGTATAAGAGGAACATGTCACCAAAAAGTTAGCTTCAAACTCGTGTCGATTGGATTTTGTAAAAAAAATGGTCAAACCATGTCATGATAAAGTCAATATCACCATGTCATCGGATCTTATGTAATACACATCCAATGAGGCAACTACAGGTACCAATTGTTACCGGGGGAACATTCAAGCTTGAAAAGGCGGAGGTCTAACAACACCAACCAATATTTCGCTTAGCAATCTGTATGGACTAACTCTGAAATACTTTCTAGAGAATCAACTAGACAGTCAGACTCAATCTAGGTAAAAGTATCTCAAGGAGTTAATATCTCTCTCTTGTTTTGATTTACTCAAGCTAATAGAAATCAGCGAGTCTTTAATCAAACACAAAGAATAATTTGGATGGTACCAAAGATCAATATCCAAGGATCAATCAATGACAATCAACAACCAAATGTCGTATTACTCTAATTGATGGTCTAACGCACAACCTGTATTATTTCAATTATAAAGATAAACAATATAACGCGAAAATAAAAATAACACAGACACCAGAAATTTTGTTAACGAGGAAACCGCAAATACAGAAAAACCCCGGGACCTAGTCCAGATTGAACACACACTGTATTAAGCTGCAGACACTAGCCTACTCCAAGCTAACTTCGGACTGGACTGTAGTTGAACCCCAATCAGTCTCCCACCAATCCAAGGTATAGTTTTACTCCCTACGCCTCTGATCCCAGCAGGATATTGAGCACTTGATTCCCTTAGCTGATCTCTCCCACAACTAAGAGTTGCTACGACCCAAAATCGCAGGCTTTGAAAATAAACAAATCTGTCTCACACAGATAAGTCTATCAAAGGATCAATTTGTCTCCCACAGAAAAACCCTAAAGCTTTTGTTCCGTCTTTTGATAATAATCAAGGTGAAAAGGAACCAATTGATAATCCGATATTATATTCCGAAGAACAACCTAAATAAATCAATCATCTCACAACAATCTTAATCGTATGGTAGCGAAACAAGATGTTGCGGAATCACAAACAATGAGACGAAGATGTTTTTGACTACTTTTTATATCTTTCTTATCGGAGATATTAATCTCAAGCCAATCAATCTGATTGTACTCGTACGATAGAAGATGCAAGATCAGATCACACAACTACGATAAAAGTAGTATCGGTCTGGCTTCACAATCCCAATGAAGTCTTTAAGTCGTTAACCTGGTTTTAGAAGAAGAAAACCAAATGTTAAAGAAGAAGCGACTCTAGCATGCAAACTAGTATCACATGTGAGGTGTGGGGATTACTTTTGCAGAGTTTCTAGATGTCCCCTTATATAGTCTTTCAAATCAGGGTTTCGTCTTGGTCACAAAGCAAACAATATCCACCGTTAGATGAAAACCTGATTTAGATTCAAGCTAATATTTCTCAATCGTTTGATCGAAAACTTAGCTTGTTATACACAAATGAAATGCACGCTTCTAGGTTTGTTAACCTTACCCAAACGTGTACATTGTTGGTTCAACAATAGTTAACCAAAAGGTTAGCCATACGAGCATTTCGTACCAACCATATTTTTCTTCACCATACTAGTTCAAATGACTCAAATGAACTAGTTAGAGAGTTGTTCAATTGCAAGTAAATCTTATGTACTACACAAGACACAATTGAAGTAAAGATGATTTGATTCGCTCGAATCGGTTCATGAACTTTATAGCCACGGCTTGCAAATTGCATTCCTTAGTCTTTATAAGTTTAAGTTCAGAAATAATCTTCAGATATATAACCTTCTTAGGTTCGCGGACTTAAGCAACCGGGCAGAGTTTACAAACTCCAGCAGAAAATCTCGGCAAAGACTTTTCGCCGGTTCGCGGATTGGTACTCACGCAACAAGTTTGTCAACTCCAGCAGAATTTCTCGGGATAAGAAGTTCGGCAGTTCGCCAGACTGAGTTCGCGGACTTGGCAACAAGCCATTCTCCCGGTTTCTCTTGATCAACAAAGTTCGCAAACTTTGGTTCAAGGGATAGGACTTATGCACATATGTGTTTCCACAACAATAATTATGTCCATCATTGGTTATGTAATCTAAACTCTCATTCCAACCATTGAAACATTCTTAGAGGACGTTATACAGTTGTTACACCATTTCTCGTCAAAGCAATTTTTAAAGTGATTGAAACATATCATGACTTACGTCACTAGGTAAAGATAAACATGGTCGAAGCGAAATGCTTACCAACACATATTTCGAGATATAGATAGGCGAGGCATACTCGGCTCGAAAATACCAAATGTGTATAATCTAAGTCTATATATAACATACGACTTTTTGTTTCAAAAAGTAAGAGATAGAGTAGATAGACTTTTGAGTGACAGATAAGTTCAAGTCTTCACATACCTTTTTGTCGAGAAGCTCCACCGGTTCCTTGAGTAGTTCTTCTTCTTGTATGATGAATCTCCATGAAGTCCTTGAGCTCAACTACACTTTCTATCCTAGTCCGAGACTTAGCTATAGTAGACTAGAAATCAAGACTTATAGTTTTGATCACTAACATTGAAAAACATGCTTGAAATAAAAACGCATGCGAGGTTGACCGATCAATGCTCTAACAATATCCCCCTTTGTCAATTTTAGTGACAAAACTATCAATATATATGGAATACAAAAAAGATAAAGAAACTTTAGTAACTCCTATTCCACATGTCTAATCTTCAACATTCCTCGAAATCTTCGTCACTTCCAAGTAATCCAATGATCCCAAAGGTTGTAAGCTTAGCATCACCATTGTTGAAGATCCGTAGCTATAACAATGAGAAATCATCGGTCTCGATCATTGTTATCCAGTGTCATAGTATTATTACACAGTGTCAAAGTCCAATTGTATCACAACTTCAACAATAATACTATGGTGATATGTATCACTCCCCCTTAGTCAATACTCCATCTCACATGTAAACCACTCCCTCTTACACAATGATCCGAAAACCATATGTATTTGTAGTGCGGTCTACATATTAATTCTCCCCCTTTTTGTCAATAAAATTGGCAAAGGTACAAGAACGGGATCATAATGAAATTTTTATAAGAGACATTTCATGACTAAAAAAAATACATACCATCTAATCTAGAAGCAATCATATAGCCGAAGCTAATAGCATTCATCAAGGAGTTTAAATATACAAGATAACCCCTTTAAAATTCCACAACCACACGCCCCTCAAGATATGACCATTAAGCACAAGTTCAAAAGAACTCTCCCCCATTTGATGTCATTCCCAAGAGAACAACAAGAGCGACCTTAATTTCAAAAGAAAAGAAGGATTTTTATTGGACACCAAAAACTATGAGAATGATTTTCTATATCCAAAAACTCAATCAAATTAATCACAAGTAAACCCATTATTAATTTAATCGGAATACACAATCAAATTAAACACAAAAGGGAACAACTTAATTGATTATGCTCGACATAAGAGAACTTACAGAGCATACGACTAACATAACCATTAGAAAATGAATAGGATAGTCGTTCATATACTCAACATAAGAGGATTCTTACGGAGTATAAAAATACTCAACTAGATTAATTACAAGAGAATCCATAATTAATCTAATTGGAATATACAACCAAACTAATTACAAAAGTAATCAATTTAATTGTCATTTGTTTGCTCGATATAAAAAGACTTATGGAGCAATAACCAAACAAAATGATTAATTTAGTTCAAGAATTCTCAACATAAAGTACCTTACGAAATAACCAACAAAGCTAATCAAAAATTAATCAACTTGGTTGTATCGTGCTCAACATAAGACACATTACGGAGCCTTACAATATTACATAAAATATGGATCAATGAAGATCAATACTGTGGAATACACAAGGATTCATTCTATCCTCCATCACTATTTGCATAAAAAAATTAATAGACATAATCCTTGAACACAAAAGATTTTAACCTATCTTCCATCAAAAAATTTACAATATAGGCTTAACTTATGTATATGTCAAAAGTTTATCCATCCTTAAATAAATACATGAATACCGATCATGAACGACTTTACTTTTGACAAAATACGAGACAACATAGTTCACGGACGTAAACACCAATATCCCATAACAAATTGCAATATAACAAATCATAAAGATTATACTGCAAACCATCATCCTCCAAATATTTTTAGAATTTAAACCAAATAAACCTAAAAAAGAACAAGAAGATGAAAAATAATAGCTATGTGTAGTCACAATCATTGTTATTCAAAGAACTAGTTATTCTTCCAACTAAACCAAAAAGAAGACTTACTAGGCATTGTAGATCTTTCTCAGAGCATCTATAGAAAATTCCTTCTTATTATTGAAAAACCCATTGATTATGGGATCGTTCAATTCCTCTAGATCTTCAGAAATATCAGTTAACTCACTAAGTTCTCTTTTTAGATCATGCAAGGTATTCTTGGTCAGAGACAACCTTTGTTCATAGTGAGTTATCTCTTCCAGAGAGGAAATGATTCGAGATTTTAAATCATTTCGCTTGTTGATGAAAACTTTCACCATGTCTCTAGCACGACAAATAGAAAAGAGACAGTTAGAGGAAGAACCTTCTCTATTGATTGTTGACTTCTTCTTTATCATTCTCGAGGAAGTGATTCCTTTGCACATATGTACATTAAATGCTTCTACTGCATCTCTTTTGGTAGTACCTCTAGTTACAGGAGCCATGAGAACATAATTGAAAGAAGGAGAAAACAAACAATAAAATGAGATTTATAAGTGTCAAACCCTAGACCATTTTGACACAGTCTTCCAAGAATCTAAAAATAAGATTACCTACACAAAATGAAATTCACGAACATTGACTTGAGCCACTCTCAGACACTTCTCATCTTTTCCAAGTTAAAGATGAGAAGGAAAACGTCATCATTCAGTTGGTGACCGGACGGGCCAAATGCCCACTTCCCTTGTTTTTTCGTGGCTTGCCACTGTTGGTTGTGCTAACAGATTTCTTACTTCTTCTGGAATATTTACCTTGCTTATCTTTATCCAGATTCACTCTTTGCATGTTCTTTTGAAGTTTGGTGACTCTTTTGTTGCTTTTCTTGAATCTTCAATAGGTATCTTTATCATGCCTTGAGTGTCCACAGAAGGGGCAGATCAATGTGGATTTTTCATCTCCATGTAATTTTTCCTGTTTGACACAACACCCAACCATTGTTTCCTGATTTGCAGAATCCATCACTTTTGTTGTTTTGCTTTTGAATCCTAAACCATGATTGTTCCCAAAGGATCTCTGACCAAACAACATTGCTGCAATTTTGTCAGAGTTTCTAGACAGCCTTTGCAGGTCATCTCTGAGAGAATTAATCTCTTCTTCCTTTAGAGACATGGTTTTGACGAATTTAATATGAAGATGCTCTATCTCAATATTTTCCGTCTGGAGTGATGATTCAACATTCCTGAGGCTTTAAGACGAAGGTTCTCTTGAAGAATCTCTTTATTCGGGAGATCAACCAACTCAGTGTCAAATTCAAGTTCCGAATCAGAATTTGAAGTTGAAAGAGAATCTGAAGTAAGGGCAGTAAATCCATTGCACCAGTTAGACTCATCTGAGTTATATAGAGAAGTATTGTCTTCTGTTGAATTATTTTCAGCAACCAGAGAATATGGAAAACCTGTAATCTATTCTTCCTTTTTATTAGATTCTTGACCTCTTTGAATGCTAGTGAATGATCACATTCATCATCCTAGGACAGGTGAGAGGAATACATCTCAGGTTTATTCACAGCGTTGAGTGCGAACGTTTTTCCTGTCTCTTGATCAAGAATTCTTAACTTTCCAATTTGTGAAGTCTTGGAAAGTGTATCAGGGTTATTTCCCTCAATGATGGCATGCTTCTTAGAATCGTATCTTGATGGAAGCGATCTTAGGATTTTCATCACAATGTCCTTTTCAGGAATGGTCTTACCCAATGCAAATGATGCACTAACAATTTCAGAAAATTTGTGGTAAAAATCATCAATCGATTCATTATCTGCCATACGAAGATTTTCCCATTTGGAATTCAGATTTTCAAGTCTGGCTTCCTTTTCACTGGTATTTCCTTCGAATTACGTTTTCTAATATATCCCAAGCATCTTTAGACCTAGTGCAATTTGACACATGGTGCTGAAGGTGTGGGGTAATGGCATGTATGATGGATTCAAACCGTCGGAGTTTTGCTTTGCAGAAAGTAGCTCGGCAGGACTATATTCACCAATATTCTTGGGAACGTTTATATCTCCAACTGCCATGACGGGAACATCATAGACATTAACAACATATACCCATGATTGAAAATCTCGCGCTTGAAGAAAAGCTCGCATAAAAATTTTCCACCACAAGTAATTAGAGCCATCACAGACTGTGGTATGTTAATAGAGATAATACCTCTGTTCATAGAGTCATATCGCTACAAACACAGACTTGTAAGGTCTTGAACGTGTTTGCCTGCTTTGATAACAATTGAAAAAGCGAGGGTATAACAACACCACCCAATATTTCGCTTAGAAATCTGTATGGACTAACTCCGAAATAATTTCTAGAGAATCAACTAGACAGTCAGACTCAATCTAGGTAAAAGTATCTCAAGGAGTTAATATCTCTCCCTTGTTTTGATTTACTCAATCTAATAGAAATCAGAGAGTCTTTAATCAAACACAAGGAATAACTGGGATGGTACCAAAGACCAATATCCAAGGATCAATCAATGACAATCAATAACCAAAGGTCCTATTACTCTAATTGATGATCTAACGCACAACCTATATTATTTCAATTATAAAGATAAACAATATAATGCGGAAATATAAATAACACAGACACCAAAAAAAAATTTAACGAGGAAACCTCAAATGCAGAAAAACCCCGGGACCTAGTTCAGATAGAACACACACTGTGTTAAGACGCTACAGACACTAGCCTACTCCAAGCTAACTTCGGACTGGACTGTAGTTGAACCCCAATCAGTCTCCCACCGATCCAAGGTACAGTTTTACTCCCTATGCCTCTGATCCCAGCAGGATACTGCGCATTTGATTCCCTTAGCTGATCTCACCCACAACTAAGAGTTGCTACGACCCAAAATCGCAGGCTTTGACAATAAACAAATCTGTCTCACACAGACAAGTCTATCAAAGGATGAATCTGTCTCCCAAAGAAAAACCCTAAAGTTTTTGTTCCGTATTTTGATAATAATCAAGGTGAACAGGAACCAATTGATAATCCGGTCTTATATTCCCGAAGAACAACCTAGATAAATCAATCACCTCACAACAATCTTAATAGTATGGTAGTGAAACAAGATGTTGCAGAATCACAAACAATGAGATGAAGATGTTTGTGACTACTTTTTATATCTTGCCTATCGGAGATATTAATCTCAAGCCAATCAATTTTATTGTACTCGTATGATAGAAGATTGAAGATCATATCACACAACTACGATAAAAGTAGTATCGGTCTGGCTTCACAATCCCAATGAAGTCTTTAAGTCGTTAACTTGGTTTTATAAGAAGAAAACCAAAGGTTAAAGGAGAAACGACTCTAGCACGCAAAATAGTATCACACGTGAGGTGTGGGGATTACTTTTGGAGAGTTGCTAGATGTCCCCTAATATAATCTTTCAAATTAGGGTTTCGCCTTGGTCACAAAGCAAACAATATCCACCGTTAGATGAAAACCTGATTTAGATTCAAGCTAATATTTCTCAACCGTTATATCGAAAACTTAGCTTCTTATACACAGATGAAATGCACGCTTCTAGGTTTGTTAACCGTACCCAAACGTGTACATTTTTGGTTCAACAATAGTTAACCAAAAGGTTAGCCATATGAGAATTTCATACCTACCATATTCTTCTTCACCATTACTAGTTCAAATGACTCAAATGAACTAGTTAGAGAGTTGTTCAATTGCAAGGAAATCTTATGTACTACACAAGACACAATTGAAGCAAAGATGATTTGATTCACTCGAATCGGTTCATGAACTTTATAGCCACGATTTGCAAATTGCATTCCTTAGTCTTTATAACTTTAAGTTCAGAAATCATCTTCAGATATATAACCTTCTTAAGTTCGCACACTAGGTTCGCGGACTTAAGAAACCGAGCAGAGTTTACAAACTCCAGCAGAAAATCTCGGCAAAGACTTTCCGCCGGTTCGCGGACTGGTACTCACGCTACAAGTTTGTCAACTCCAGCGGAATTTCTCGGGATGAGAAGTTCGGCAGTTCGCGGACTTGGAAACAAGCCATTCTTCCGGTTTCTCTTGATCAACAAAGTTCGCAAACTTTGGTTCAAGGGATAGGACTTATGCACATATGTGTTTCCACAATAATATTTATGTCCATCATTGGTTATGTAATCTAAACTATCATTCCAACCATTGAAACATTCTTAGAGGACGTTATATAGTGGTTACACCATTTCTCGTCAAAGCAATTTTCAAAGTGATTGAAACATATCATGACTTACGTCACTAGGTAAAGATAAACATGGTCGAAGAGCTTACCAACACATATTTCGAGATATAGATAGGCGAGGTATACTCGGCTCGAAAATACCAAATGTGTATAATCTAAGTCTATATATAGCATACGACTTTTTGTCTCAAGAAGTAGGAGATAGAGTATATAGAATTTTGAGTGATAGATAAGTTCAAGTCTTCACAAACCTTTTTGTCGAGAAGTTCCACCGGTTCCTTGAGTAGTTCTTCTTCTTGTATGATGAATCGCCGTGAAGTCCTTGAGCTCAACTACATTTTCTATCCTAGTCCGAGACTTAGCTATGGTAGACTAGAAATCAAGACTTATAGTTTTGGTCACTAACATTAACAAACATACTTGAGATAGCAACGCTGCGAGTTTGACCGAGCAATGCTCTAACAAAGCTTTCAAGGACGTTATTATGGAGTTTACTAGCCCTATAGAATTTGGTAACTTCGATAGTGTTTCTAAAATCTCATAATTGTTTTTCATGCTATTAGATAGGGGTGCACAACGGTCGGTTCATATCGGTTTCTATCCCTACCGACCATAGAACCATACAAGTCAGATTATTTTACAGCTGCCCTAATTGTTACTGAATTTCTAAATCGGTTCGGTTGTGAACCGCCCGATCCAGACTCGGTTCGATACGATTCGGTTTCGGTTTTACCGATTTTCATGTAACCAGGTGGAGTTGGATCAGGCAAACCGTAATCCCGTCCGACACGATCATATCCAGTTCCAGTTTTACATTGAAATACTTGTTCATGTGACCTGTTTAAGCAGTATGGCAATAATATAGACAGTTACTTCAATATGTGAAAAATAAAGAGTTTACTCTCTGCAACAGTAAAACGAAATTTTCTAATAATAATAAAAATAATAATCAATTCTATAGTCTTAACTGATAATAATCTTTAAGCAAACTGAAAAATCTCCAACTAAACTGATATAATCTTAAGCAAATTGAAAGCAAAACTCAAAGCAAACTAGTTTCTTTAACTATTTTGATACTTATGTAAGAATAAAGAATGAGAGAACGAACGATATCACTAAGGTTTTATTCTTCAACTAATATGCAAATGCCAAGTATTCTTCAGCTAATATGCAAGTGAAAACTCCAATAGGATAGATTACTCCAGAGGTTCTTCCAAGTAGCACCTGCAACAAACAAAAAGAGGAAAAATACATTCCCGAATTACCCCCAGCAATCACGGGGCAAACTGTAAATTCAAATAACCATCATACATGTGGCATGTATTTGTGTTTCTTGCCTCTCAAATCCTCTCCTACATCTAATGACCCTAGATTATATGTGCACACTAGTGATATACTATATACAATATAACATGTAACAATATGTCGGTAGTTGTATCAGTAAGAACTTAAATTTCACTTGCTATAAGGTGTTTGGATATCAAAAAATTAAGTAATTAGTGATGGAATAAAAAATTTGAAATAACTTCTAACAGCATAAAAGATAACATTTTGTGAAGTAACATCATTTGGTTAAATTTTGGAATTGGTTTATGTTTTTGGTATATACCACCACGTGAAAATTTAAAAAAAAAACTACTACCGAGATTAGGGGTGCACAACGGTCAGTTCGGATCGGTTTTCATCCCTACCGACCATAGAACCATACAGGTCGGGTTTTTTTCCAGCTGCCCTAATTGTTACTGAATTTCTAAATCGATTCGGTTGTGAACCGCCCGATCCATACTCGGTTCGGTACAGTTCGTTTTCGGTTTTACCGATTTTCATGTAACCAGGTGGAGTAGGATCGGGTAAACCGTAAACCCGTCCGACCCGAGCATATCCAGTTCCAGTTTTACACTGAAATACTTGTTCATGTGACCTGTTTAAGCAGTATGGCAATAATATAAATAGTTACTTCAATATGTGAAAACTAAAGAGTTTACTCTCTGCAATAGTAAAACAAAATTTTCTAATAATAATAATAATAAACGGGCACCTAGCTCAGCTTGTCATCCCCGTTTCCCAAAGTTTCATTCGTTCAGGAGGTCCCAGGTTCGAGTCCCCAATGGCATAATATTGCAGGAATTAACATGGAAGGTAGTGTTAGCTTGCCCCCTTGTGACACAATCTCAACCCCTCTCCCGCTTTGGCTCCCTTGGCTAGGTTACCCATGAGGCTCGCTGGTAGGTTAGCACGGCAACCTGTTCAATTAATATAGTAGTATGTCGTTGGAGCTTAGCTTGTTAGGATTCCAACTAGTTTCATGTAATAATCCTTATCCAATAATAATAATAATAATAATAATAATAATAATAATCAATTCTATAGTCTTAACTGATAATAATCTTTAAGCAAATTGAAAAATCTCCAACTGAACTCATATAATCTTAAGAAAATTGAAAGCAAAACTCAAAGCAAACTAGTTTGTTTAACTGTTTTGATACTTCTGTAAGAATAAAGAATGAACGAACGAACGATATCACTAAGGTTTTATTCTTCAACTAATATGCAAATTCCAAGTATTCTTCAGCTAATATATAAGTGAAAACTCCAACAGGATAGATTATTCCAGAGGTTCTTCCAAGTAGCACCTGCAACAAACAACAAGAGGAAAAACACATAAGAATGCAGTCCAATGATTGTCTATACTTCAGGAAATTACACAACATAAGATCCATTAAAATATGAAGATGATAAAGTTACCACAAATATATGTTCAAATTCAGTCAGTCAATGATCTGTTACCTCAAAATAAACTAATTGATTCATTGAACATAATTATAAAGCATTAACCTATAGTTTCAATCATTAATTATATTGTACCATATGGACTTTCTTCCTACTAATCACCCACATCTGACCTTCAAGATCATGGGTGAAGGTATATCCTAGGTTTGCACTGTTGGAATTTCAGCTCTATTAACCCTCCAATTAAGACCTACACATTGTGGAAAACAACCTTACGCTGAAATCAGACTTTCAACCTGTACTCAACAACACACAAAAACAACACCATATGCAGTAAGATCACTACATATAGTTCATACTAAAACTGGTTATTGTACAATAAGGAAATATAAACTCTCAAGACACTTTACCTTCATGACTTATTATCAACTTCTATTCCCTCACATTACTTGATGATGGATAAAAACTGCTTTGCTTTTTAAAGAAAACTTGTGAGGCTAGAAGAGAGTCCTAGTCATGCTTGCCACATGTCACACCAACCTTTCCATCATGAGTTGGAGGACACCTCATGGATACAAAGGACACCTCATATGACATGTCAAGCTAAAGCACATGTCATGCTTAGACTCAATCCTTATCTAGAAATAACCTTAAGCTAGTCTTTAGTGCATTATTAATACCATAAATATGCCTTAATGTGAATAAGACTAATCTGACTTAACATAGTATAAACAAGAATTAGTCTAACCAAATGGAGATTTGTTGCGCAAAACACATAAATGCTAACATCTCCCACTTGTTTAAGCAACAAAACTTTTCTTAAAAACTTTATAAAATAATTTTTATGCTATTCGCACACTCGAGTCAAATAGTACGCTAGCCTTCGACTATAGAAACCTACACGTCACATTTAAGATGCGTAAGCCATTTCTACAATCAGAAAACTAGGCGGCCTATTATTCTCAAGTAAAACATTTTATTTTCAAACCAGAAATATTTTATTGGCTTAGATTTACGCCAAAACAAAACTGAACTTGAAAACTTCATTTGGATTAACCTTATGCCAACTGAATTGCACTTGTAACTTTATTGGCTTTGCTTAAAGCCATACAAGCAGCACTACATATTCTCTTACGCCCCACGCTCTTTCTCCCTAATGATATCCCCATTGTCTTGCTCGAATTAAGAACTATACTCGTATTCTAATGAGACCAAGAACTTTAGGAAATTGATGATATCGAATGAGAACTATGTCTCCTACCTGAGACCACTTTATGAGCATATATCACCTTATAAAAGTAAGGAAATAAACATGATGACAAAGCCATAAACATCGTATTTCCTTTGAATTTCAGATGTTACTGCAACATACATAACAAACCACGCCTATTATTACTGTTAGAGCATTGCTCGGTCGAACTCGCATGCGTTGCTATCTCAAGCATGTTTGTCAATGTTAGTGATCAAAACTATAAGTCTTGATTTATAGTCTATTATATCTAAGTCTCAGACTAGGATAGAAAGTGTAGTTGAGCTCAAGGACTTCATGGAGATTTATCATACAAGTAGAAGAACTACTCAAGGAACCGGTGGAGCTTCTCGACAAAAAGGTATGTGAAGACTTGAACTTATCTTTCACTCAAAAGTCTATCTACTCTATCTCCTACTTCTTGAGACAAAAAGTCGTATGCTATATATAGACTTATATTATACACATTTAGTATTTTCGAGCCGAGTATACCTCGCCTATCTATATCTCGAAATATGTGTTGGTAAGCGTTTCGCTTCGACCATGTTTATCTTTACCTGGTGACGTAAGTCATGATATGTTTCAATCACTTTGAAAATTGCTTTGACGAGAAATGGTGTAACAACTACATAACGTCCTCTAAGAATGTTTCAATGATTGAAATGAGAGTTTAGATTACATAACCAATGGTGGACATAAGCATTGTTGTGGAAACACATTTATGTATAAGTCCTATTCCTTGAACCAAAGTTTGCGAACTTCGTTGATCAAGAGAACCGGAAGAATGGCGTGAGCCAAGTCCGCGAACTCATTCCGCGAACTGCCGAAGTTCTCAAACCCGAGAATTTCTGCTGGATTTGACAAACTACGTGCGTGAAGCTAAGTCCGCGAACCCAGTACGCGGACCAGTGAAGTTCTCATACCCGAGAATTTTTTTTGGAGTTTGTAAACTCTGCCCGGTAACTTAAGTCCACGAACCTAGTCTGCGAACTTGAGAAGGTTATATATCTGAAGATGATTTCTGAACTTAAACTTAAAAAGACTAAGGAATGCAGTTTGCAATCCGTGGCTATAAAAGTTCATGAACCGATTCAAGTGAATCAAATCATCTTTGCTTCAATTTTGTCTTGTGTAGTACATAATATTTCCTTGCTATTGAACAACTCTCTAACTAGTTCATTTGAAGTAATTTGAACTAGTTATGGTGAAGAAGAACATGGTTGATATGAAATGCTCATATGGCTAACCTTTTGGTTAATAATTATTGAACCAACAAGTGCATACGTTTGGGTACGGTTAACAAACCTAGAAGCGTGAATTTTTCAAGTCTGTGTAACAAGCTAAGTTTTTGATCTAACAGTTGAAAAATATTAGCTTGAATCTAATTCAGGTTTTCCTCTAACGGTGGATATTGATTGCTTTGTTACCAAGGTAACTTAATTGCAAACCCTGATTTGAAAGACTATATAAAGGAGACATCTAGTATTGTGAAAAACTAATCCCCACACCTTACTTGTGATACTAGTTTGCGTGCTAGAGTCGTTTCTCCTTTAACCTTTGGTTTTCTTCTTCTAACACCAGGTTAACGACTTAAAGACTTCATTGGGATTGTGAAGCCAGACCGATACTACTTTTATCCTAGTTGTGTGATCTGATCTTTCACCTTCTATCGTACGAGTACAATCAGATTGATTGTGTAAAGACCCTCGAGATCGTCAACGCTATTAGAACAGTCAAGAGTCGATCTAGAGATGATCAATAGATTATTAAGCAAATAATGGCTCGATTAGTTTAACACAGACGTTAATTAATATAAATTAATCTAACAACGGTCTAGATACGGAATTAGTACCACCCGTTAGATCTCGAAAAGTTATGCGAAATGGACTACTCCCACGTGTCATTCGGACACTGGACGAAGAAAATATCACTGGATGAGTATGAAGGAAAGATTAGTCATTTTATAGACAACCGACTTTGCAGCCCTTATCAAGAGTGGGTGCCTTAGTAAATTCGGTCAACCTTATCATCACCAAATCGAAAGAGAAATTCATTTCTCTTATTCTTTCTCTTTCCTTCTTCTTCTTCTTCTGCTTTTTTCTTCTTTTCTTCTTCTGCGATTATGAGAAACTCCTGGGTACGTGAAATCGATTATCGTGTGGAAAACATTAAGAGATGGTCGTTAGTGATGATGTTGTGGATGATTGAGTGCGGGATGAAGAGAATGGATTTGCTGTTGTAGATAGAAGTTAGGATTTCTGGAGTTTGGTTTTATATGAAATTGAGATGTGAATAGAGTTACTGCTAGATAAATAAGAAGAGGGTTGTCGTTTAATTGCTGATAGAAGTTGTTTTGGAGACAATCTGAGAATTATGGTTGTGTTCTGTTCTTTCCCAAATTAAGAATTAGGGTTCGGAGATCGAGAGGGTTGTTGTATAATTGATTCGACGGAGTTGTGTTAGTGAAGAATATGAATTAGGGTTTGGGATTGATGAATAACTCAAGATGGATGGTTAGGGTTGAGCAGTGATTCTTAAGTTCAAGATGAAAAAGGATAAATTGAGGTTACTGAATTGGTAAGGTGCTGAATCAAGTTAAGGAAAAGAAGATTTTATTCAATTGCTAGAGAAGAACTTATCCGAGGTAATGATTTTTTCTTAGTTAATTGGGTGAAGTTATTCTGTTCAGTTCTGAATTTATATATTTGTGAATAGAACTGTGGTTATAGTTAGTCTTGTGATTGAGCTTAAAGGTTTGGGTATATGTTAAGATGATACATGAATTATTCTTAGTAATGGATAAATGTGAGTTGAAAGGATAATAAGGATATGATAATATTGTTGAGTCTGGAATTGACAGAGTTAGATGTATGTTTTTTAAGAGATGCAACTACAGATGGTGCTAAAGGAGTTTCTTGTAATGGAGTCTGTTTTAAAGATGAAATATGTATCTCCCTGTAAAGATTTAACTGGTGGTGCAGTTGTGTGTGTGAATGGTGTTGTTTCTAAGTATTTAGGAAACACATTTTTGTTGATTGTGTGTGTGTGCTTGAATGAGAAAGATTAGAGAAGTAATGATGCTGCAATGAAATATTGTATGAGATTGCTTTAAAGAGTTTGTTTGTGGTGTTGTTGTTGAAGTTAATAGAACTATGGTTCAAGGATAAGTTATGGTGGTGATGTTGAACTGAGTAAGATGGAAATCAGTTTGATACATAGCTTAGAATGAGAAGAGCTGGAGTTGCAAGCGGCTGGTTGTCAGTGGAGTTGGTCTTGGTGGTTGGTGTTGATTGCAATTGTGGGTTTAACTGAATGGTGGAAGAGAAGTATTGGATGTGCTAAGATGATAGTGATAAATCTTAGAAACTAGAATGGTAGTGAGTGCTGAGTTTGAGTTGCAGTTGGAGCAACATAGGAATTAGTTATAACCCTCAGATTTGTGTGTTGTTGAGATGTTGAGCAGAAGTTGATTGTAATACTATTGGCAGTGACCTTAGTGAAAGCCTGTAATGCATATCAAGTTAGTTTATATTAACAACGATCGATTCAAAGGACGAACCAGTGGATCATGGATCTCGAGGTAGGCATGGCTTGTCATCAAAAAGGTGGGAATACTTTTAACTATTTTGAAACCATTGTTTGTTTCTTTTACAAAAACTTATGTTTAACAAAATCATGCATTGTCTATTTGTGCATTTCATACGTTGTCTAGTTTGTATTATGATTGTTCTGTTGATTCTTTGAATCTTTCCATGAATTGGAAAGGACATGTAATGTTTTGTTGTCATTATGAATTTTTATGGGAAATGAGAATTTCCACTTGTGGTATATAGGATACACTCCTTCATTTATATCTACATGAATTCAGCTTTTATGCTTATTAGGTGTGGAACAACCCGGCATCAATATAGCTATGTAGGTGTGGAAAAACCCGGCATCACTAATATATATTGTTTGAAGAAGGAGTTTGTCCATATACATTGTTTGTGCATTTCCAGTGACTTAGTCACTTTGATGTTTGGGAAAACATGAATTGTTTTCCAAATCTTGCTCATGATTTCTTTAAAGTTAATGTTATTCCTGCTGGGCACCCCTTTTAGGGATGATGTGCTTACCCATTCCCACTTTCAGTTTCAGAGACAGATCAGAGTTGCGGAGCGAAAGCTCCGAGAAGTTGACTTTGTTAGTTGGTTATATTCTGATATGTTTATTATGTTGTATATTCTATTTGCAAACCAAATGACTATTGTATATGTATCATTTGAGAGAAGTTCTTGTATATATATATATATATATATTTCTGAGCGGGGCTAGTTTTGGGTCAAGATTTGTAGCAGATTTCTTAATTGAATGTTTAAGCATTTGAATTAGATTTGTGGTGCCTCTTTGTTTAGGTAACCTCTTGGATTAGTCAGCTGCTAGATTAGGGAGCGCTACAGATTGGCTTGAGATTGATATCTACGATAGGCAAGATATAAAAAGTAATCACAAATATCTTCGTCTCATTGTTTGTGATTCCGCAACATCATGTTTCGCTACCATACGATTAAGATTGTTGTGAGGTGATTGATAACTCTAGGTTGTTCTTCGGGAATATAAGACCGGATTATCAATCGGTTCCTGTTCACTTTGATTATTATCAAAACCTTTAGGGTTTATCTATGGGAGACAGATTGATCCTTCGATAAACTTGTCTGTGTAAGACAGATTTGTTTATTGTCAAAGCCTGCGATTTTTTGTCGTAGCAACTCTTAGTTTTGGGTGAGATCAGCTAAGGGAATCAAGTGCGCAGTATTCTACTGGGATCATAGGCGTAGGGAGTACAACTGTACCTTGGATCGGTGGGAGACTGATTAGGGTTCAACTACAGTCCAGCCGAAGTTAGCTTGGAGTAGGCTAGTGTCTGTAGCGGCTTAATACAGTGTGTGTTCAATATGGACTAGGTCCCGGGGGTTTTCTGCATTTGCGGTTTCCTCGTTAACAAAATTTCTGGTGTCTTTGTTATTTCAATTTCCGCATTATATTGTTTTATCTTTATAATTGAAATAATACAGGTTGTGTGTTAGATCATCAATTAGAGTAATCCAACCTTTGGTTGTTGATTGTCATTGATTGATCCTTTGATATTGGTCTTTGGTACCATCCAAGTTATTCCTTGCATTTTATTAGAACTCGCAGTTCCTGCTTGAGTAAATCAAATCAAGAGAGAGATATAAAATCGTTGATATACTTCTAATTGATTGAGTCTTGTTGATTCTCTTAAAAGTATATTCAAGTTTTTCCATACAGATTGCTAAGAGAAATATTGGGTGGTGTTTTTAGACCCCCGCCTTTTCAATTGGTATCAGACCAGGCAAACACATTCAAGACCTTACAAGTCTGTGTTTGTAGCGATCTGACTCTATGGACAGAGGTGTTATCTCAATTAACGTACCACCAGTCTTCGATGGCTCTAATTACTTATGGTGGAAAATTGCTATGCGAGCTTTTTTTCAAGCGCGTGATTTTCAGTCATGGGTATATGTTGTTAATGGCTATGATGTTCCCGTTGTGGCAGTTGGAGATGTAAACGTTCCCAAGAATATTGGTGAATATAATCCTGTTGAGATACTTTCTGCAAAAAAAATTCCGACTGTTTTAATGTCATCATACATGCCATTACCCAAATCTTCAGCACCATGTGTCAAATTGCACTAGGTGTAAAGATGCTTGGGATATCTTAGAAACCGTATTTGAAGGTAACTCTAGTGAAAAGGAAGCTAGGATTCAAAACCTTAATTCCGATTGGGAGAACCTTCGTATGGCATATGAATATACATTTGATGAGTTTAATTACAGAGTGTCTGAAATTTTTAATGCATCTTTTGCATTGGTTAAGACTATTCCTGAAAAGGACATTGTGATGAAAATTCTCAGATCACTGCCATCTAGATACGAGTCTAAGAAGCATGCCATCGTTGAGGGAAATAACCTTGATAATCTTTCCAGAAATACATTGGTTGGAAAGCTAAAGATCTTTGATCATTAGCATACATCCAAAATCGGAAAGGATGTTGCCTTTAAAGCACAGAAGAACACTAAGTTACTTGATAAAAGTAAAAGTGTATGTGTCTCTGAGGATGATCAGTCTGAGGGTGATTTTTCGGATGAAGATATTGAAAAATCAGTCTCCTTGATCACAAGACAATTTAGGGATCTTCTATTGAAGAGAAGTAAACGGGTTTCAAGTGACAAACCTAGGTCATCAGATAAACCTCACAATTGCGTCCCTCCTAAAAACAGGGATGTTGACGAGGCTAATGACGAGGATATGCCACAGTTCTTTAAGTGTAAAGGTTTTGGTCATTTTGCAAACGAGTGCCCAAACTGTCGAAAATACACTGGGAACAAAGGTCTTGTTGTAACACTTGATGAGATGTCTGAGATCTATGATTCTGATGAGGATAGGAAATCAAGTGTTGGTCTTCTATGTGAAAACATTGATTTTGATAATTGTAGCATACATATATCAACCTTAATGGTTTCGGTGAAGAAGATAATCCAATCAAGCTGGAAGAATCAATTGACCCATCCTTTGGAAACTCTGTTTGTAATGTTTCAGGATCTACTATGTGTCTGTCTGCTTTCACACCACAGATGCATGAATACTATCCCAGTTTGAGGTGCTCGTTTTGTTCTCAAAAGGGTCATGAACTATCAAGATGTTACAAGCACAAACATCAAGTGAGGCACGCCAACAAACTTCAACGAAGAGCAAATTGATTGGCAAGGAAGCTTAAACTTGCTCAGAATACTGCTGAGGTATGTAGGATTTTATCTTCGTCTAAGAAGTTGGTTTCGAAAGATAACATAAGACCATTATAGAAGAAGGTACGGTCAAATTTCTTTGATAGACAGAAGTCAGAGGATTCCTCTCAAGAGGAAAATGGTGGACAAATTTTTGTTCACCACAACACAAATTAATTGTGTTGTTTGGTAAATCTTGTCTCATGTGCCTGATCAAAAGAGATAAGATTGTGTACCGCTCAGGCTTTAGGAAAAGATTTTTTTTCTTAGGTTTGTTTTTCCTGTCTATCAAATAAAGTAAAAGGTTATTATCGACAATTCTACTCTTTATAAGGTTTAGAATTGGGCATCCACAAACCTGTTTAAAGGTTGAGAACCCTACATTCCTTTTTCCTCACTAATCCTTTATATCTTAAGACTGTTTGATGATATTGTGAATTCCACTCACAAAAACCAGTTGTTTATAACTGTTCTCTAAGCATCATGTCTTTGGATGGAAAATATGTCAATATGATTGTTAAGCCATCAATCAAGGAAAAGGAGAAATCTCTAGTAACTCCTTCCTTGAAAAGAAAGATGAGGAATAAAAGAAAGCCAAAGGCTGTCCCTTCTAACTCTCAGAAGTTTTCCGATGTTCTTGATGAGTTGAAAGAAGTAAGAAAGGAGATTAGTGAAATAAAGGCTTGCGTTTTAAGATCTTTGGAAATTCAAAAGGCCCTGGTTCGAAATCATCAGCCAAGACAGTTTGTTGGTATTGACTCATTCCTCCAAGAACTTTATATTCCAATGGTTGTAGACGACAAGGAGTTCGGGAATGATAAGGAATTTCTCAAAGACATTGTTGCCTAGTATGTCTTACTTTTGGCTTAGTTGGAAGAATAACTAGTGCTTTGAATAACAATGATTGTGACTACACATAGCTATTATTTTTCATCTTCCTGTTCTTTTTTAGGTTTATTGGTTTAAATTCTAAAAATATTTGGAGGATGATGTTTTTGCAGTATTAATCTTTATGATTTGTTATATTGCAAGTTGTTATGGGATTGGTGTTTACGTCCGTGAACTATGTTTGTCCCATACTTTGTCAAAAGTAAAGTCGTTCGTGGTCGGTATTCATGTACTGGTAAAAGAATGAACGGACTTTTGACAAATACAAAATTTAAGCCTAGATTGTCAATTATCTTGATGGAAGATAGGTTAAAATCTTTTGTTTTCAAGGATTATGTCTATTAATTGTCGTTATGCAAATAATGATTGAAGATAGAATGAATCCTCGTGTATTCCGCAGTATTGATCATCCCTGATCCATATTTTTATGTATTACTGTGAGGCTCCGTAATGTATCTTATGTTGAGAACTATACAACCAAGTTGATTTTTTAACTTAGTTGGTGTTCCGTGAGGTATGTTATGTCAAGCATATTGAACTAAAGTAATCATCTTATTTGGTTATTTAGTTATTGCTCCGTAAGTTTTCTTATGTCGAGCAAAACAAATGATAATTAAATTGATTACCTTTGTAATTAGTTTGGTTGTGTATTCCAATTAGATTAATTATGGGTTCTCTTGTAATTAATCTAGTTGAGTATTTTCGTGTCTCCATAAGTTCTCTTATGTTGAGCACAATCAATTGAATTGGTCACCTCTTGTGTTTAATTTGATTGCGTATTCTGATTAAATTAATCATGGGTTTACTTGTGATTAATTTGATTGAGTTTTTGGATATAGAAAATCATTCTTATGGTTTTTGGTGTCCAATAAAAATCCTTCTTTTCTTTTGAAATTAAGGTCGCTCTTGTTGTTCTTTCGGGAATGACATCAAATGGGGGAGAGATCTTTTGAACTTGTGCTTAATGGTCATATCTTGAGGGGTGTGTAGCTGTGGAATTTTAGAGGGGGTTATCTTGTATCTTTAAACTCCTTGATGAATGAATTTAGCTTCGGCTTTATGATTGAATCTAAATTAGTTGGTATGTATTTTTTTCCTTTTGTCATGAAATGTCTCTCTCAGAAATTTCATTATGATCCCGTTCTTGTACCTTTTCCAATTTTATTGACAAAAAGGGGGAGAATTAATATGTAATTCACACTACAAATACATATGGTTTTCGGATCATTGTGTAAGGGGGAGTGGTTTCCATGTGAGATGAAGTATTGACTAAGGGGGAGTGATACATATCACCATAGTATTATTGTTGAAGTTGTGATATAATTGGACTTTGACACTGTGTAATAATACTATGACATTGGATAACAATGATCGAGACCGACGATTTCTCATTTTTATAGCTACGGATCTTCAACAATGGTGATGCTAAGCTTACAACCTTTGGGATCATTGGATTACTTGGAAGTGACGAAGATTTCGAGGAAAATATTAGACATGTGGAATGGGAGATACTAAAGTTTCTTTATCTTTTTTGTATTCCATATGTATTGATAGTTTTGTCACTAAAAATGACAAAGAGGGAGATTGTTAGAGCATTGCTCGATCGAACTCGCGTTCGTTGCTATCTCAAGCATGTTTGTCAATGTTAGTGATCAAAACTATAAGTCTTGATTTCTAGTCTACTATAGATAAGTCTCGGACTAGGATAGAAAGTGTAGTTGACCTCAAGGACTTCATGGATATTCATCATACACGAAGAAGAACTACTCAAGGAACCGGTGGAGCTTCTCGACAAAAAGGTATGTGAAGACTTGAACTTTTCAATCACTCTAAAGCCTATCTACTCTATCTCCTACTCTTTGAAATAAGAAGTCATATGCTATATATATATATACTTGGATTATACACATTTGGTATTTCGAGCCGAGTATACCTCGCCTATCTATATCTCGAAATATGTGTTGGTAAGCTTTTCACTTCTATCAAGTTTATCTTTACCATGTGACGAAAGTCATGATATGTTTCAATCATCTTGAAAATTGCTTTGACGAGAAATGGTGTAACAACTGTATAACGTCCTATAAGAATGTTTTAATGATTGAAATGAGAGTTTAGATTCCATAACCAATGGTGGACATAAGCATTGTTGTGAAAACACATTTATGTATAAGTCATATTCCTTGAACCAAAGTTTGCGAACTTCGTTGATCAAAAGAACCGGAAGAATGGCGTGAGCCAAGTCCACGAACTCAGTCTGCGAACTTCCGAAGTTCTCAAACCCGAGAATTTCTGCTGGAGTTGACAAACTACTTGCGTGAAGCTAAGTCCGCGAGTCGACGAAGTTTTCATACCCGGGAATTTCTGCTGGAGTTTGTAAACTTTGCCCGGTAACTTAAGTCCACGAACCTAGTCTGCGAACTTGAGAAGGTTATATATCGGAAGATGATTTCTGAACTTAAACTTAAAAAGACTAAGGAATGCAGTTTGCAAACCGTGTCTATAAAAGTTCATGAACCGATTCAAGTGAATCAAATCATCTTTGCTTCAATTGTGTGTTGTGTAGTACATAAGATTTCCTTGCAATTGAACAACTCTCTAACTAGCTCATTTGAAGTCATTTGAACTAGTTATGGTGAAGAAGAACATGATTGATATGAAATGCTCATATGGCTAACCTTTTGGTTAACTATTGTTGAAGCAACAAGTGCATACGTTTGGGTACGGTAAACAAACCTAAAAGCGTGCATTGTCAAGTGTGTGTAACAAGCTAAGTTTTTGATCTGATGGTTGAGAAATATTAGCTTGACTCTAAATCAGGTTTTCATCTAACGGTGGATATTGATTGGTTTGTTACCAAGGTAACTTAATTGCAAACCCTGATTTGAAAGACTATATAAGGAGACATCTAATATTGTGCAAAAATAATCCCCACACCTTACATGTGATACTAGTTTGCGTGCTAGATTCGTTTCTCCTTTAACCTTTGGTTTCTTATTCTAAAACCAGGTTAACGACTTAAAGACTTCATTGGGATTGTGAAGCCAGCCCGATACTACTTTTATCATAGTTGTGTGATCTGTTCTTGCATCTTCTATCGTACGAGTACAATCAGATTGATTGGATGGAGATTGATATCTCCGATAGGAAAGATATAAAAAATAATCACAAACATCTTCGTCTCGTTGTTTGTGATTCCGCAACATCTTGTTTCGCTACCATACGATTAAGATTGTTGTGAGGTGATTGATAACTCTAGGCTGTTCTTCTGGAATATAAGACCGGATTATCAATTGGTTCATGTTCACCTTGATTATTATCAAAAGACAGAACAAAACCTTTAGGGTTTATATGTGGGAGATAGATTGATCCTTTGATAGACTTGTCTATGTGAGACAGATTTTTTTATTGTCAAAGCCTGCGATTTTGGGTCGTAGCAACTCTTAGTTGTGGGTGAGATCAGCTAAGGGAATCAAGTACGCAGTATCCTGCTGGGATCAGAGGCGTAGGGAGTAAAACTGTACCTTGGATCGGTGGGAGACTTATTGGGGTTCAATTACAGTCCAGTCCGAAGTTAGCTTGGAGTAGTCTAGTGTTTGTAGCGGCTTAATACAGTGTGTGTTCAATCTGGACTAGGTCCCGGGGTTTTTCTGCCTTTGCGGTTTCCTCGTTAACAAAATTTCTGGTGTCTGTGTTATTTCAATTTTCGCAATATATTGTTTTATCTTTATAATTGAAATAATACATGTTGTGTATTAGATCATCAATTAGAGTAATCCAACCTTTTGTTGTTGATTGTCATTGATTGATCCTTGGATATTGGTCTTTGGTACCATCTAAGTTATTCCTTGCATTTGATTAGAACTCGTAGTTCCTGCTTGAGTAAATGAAATCAAGAGAGTGATATAAACTCGTTGATATACTTTTAATTGATTGAGTCTTGTTGATTCTCTTAAAATTATATTCGAGTTTGTCCATACAGATTGCTAAGCGAAATACTGGGTGGTGTTTTTAGACCCCCGCTTTTTCAATTACTCTATACAACTATTACTCGAACCAAATAAATAGCATGTCAATAAGCATAACATGATGATAAATCCATAAACATCACACTTCCACTGAAATTCAGATTAACACAAGGGAAATAAACATGATAATAAAATCATAAACATCAGTCCCACTGAATTTCAGATTCAACCACAAGAAACATGCTTATTATCACTTTATTTAGCTATGCAAACAAACCATATAGATAGCAAACCAATAAGCAAGAAACATAACATCTTAAACTCAAAACTAGACTCTGTATCATCGCAAATCACCTTTGGGCAGAAATACGACATACAATGAGTCTTAATAAGTTTAAGACAAATTCTCATATAAAAAAATTTCACACATATGAGACTTGATTCACATCAGATTTCATAAACACAAAACACCTTTGGGCAAGATTCGTGTTTACTATTTCTGAATGAATCAAAACAAACCACCACAATCACATGTATTCTCATTAAAACACTTCCACATACTCTCAAAGCATCACTTTGGCAACACTTAGTCGAGTAATGGAAGCTACAGATTGTACATATTACAATTTCTCAAAACAGAAAAAATTCAGACCTTGTACTTGAACAAAAAACACTATTTTGAGAAGTCCAAATCCATCGCAGATGTGAACAAACCTTGATCATGATACCCAAATCTTCTACAACTGCTCCAATACTTGCTACACCGATTTTACAACCCCACAACATCAAGTATGAAGTACTGAATCACCGCATATGAGAAGAACTACAACCTTAGAAGGAAAACAATCCAAAACCTCAACCATACAATCACCCTAGCTGTTGAATATGTTATCACTAGGGTAAATAGAAGTTGAATGTTGGAATTTCAGATCCATTAACCCTACAATTAAGACCTAAACATTGTGGAGAAAAACCTTACCCTGAAATCAGACCTTGAACCTAGTATTAGCATACTCAACAACACACAAAAACAACACCATATGCAGCAAGATCACTACATATAGTTCATACTAAAACTGGTTATTGTACAATAAGCAAATAGAAACTCTCAAGACACTTGACCTTCATGACTTATTATCAAATTATATTTCCTCACATTACTTGATGATGGATAAAAACTAATTTTCTTTTTAAAGAAAACTTGTGAGGCTAGAAGAGAGTCCTAGTCATGCTTGCCACATGTCACTCCAACCTTTCCATCATGAGTTGGAGGAGACCTCATGGATACAAAGGACACCTAATATGACATGTCAAGCTAAATGACATGTCATGCTTAGACTCAATCCTTATCTAGCAATAACCTTAAGCTAGTCTTTAGTGCATAATTAATACCATAGACGTGCCTTAATGCGGATTAACACTAATCCGACTTAACATAGTATAAACAAGAATTAGTCTAACCAAATGGAGATTTGTTGCTCAAAACACATAAATGCTAACATGCACGACATCCTTCATCGTATTTGTGAGGTCCACATTGAAAATTGGAGTAGGAAACAACCTCAGCAATAGGTATATTGTTAGAGCATTGATTGGTTAAACCCATTTGTGTTGGTATGTCAAGTAAGATGTCAAATTTAGATGTCAAAATGCATTATTTAAACAGAAATAGAGTATTTATCCAAACATCATCCTTTAAACAGTATATATTTCACCTCTGACTATGATATACGAGTAATCCATCCCAAAACCTATGTTGAATCCTTTGCCAAATGGGGAGAAAGTGAGGATATGAGGAAAGATTCAGATGAACAGTTTCATGGATTCACTGAATGATTAATTAGTTTTTACATGGAGACAATTTTCAATTTTTTTTCAAAACTTTCACTTTTCTTCTTTTCAAAATTTTAAACTTCAAATCCATAAACTTATTTCGTTTACTACTCTTTTGCGTTTGGCTCTTAATCTCAAGTTATTCTCACCGGTTGAAAATTTATTTAGACCATTAGATTGTTTTCAATTTCTTAAACCAGACCCTACACTTTTTTTCTCCAAAATGCAACACATACACTTTCATACACTGGTTTTTTCAATTCATAAATATCCATATTTTCATAATCATTTTAATTACATAGGCCTCCTGTGAGACCAGATCCCCTGAATGGTTTTTGGATTCAGAAGTTTCCAAATCTCGCTGTTTTGTTTCTTTAACTCTTCTATGGAATTAATCTCTAGAGGATTAGTTAAAACTACTAAGACAATTTATCTTTGCTTCTGGCATTTGATCTAGGAGGAAAATAACAAATTGATTTGTAATTGAACCTCAGATAAATGTTCTTTGGTCTCTAAATATTTCGCTACTTATCCATTTATTTCCACCTCTGTAATTCATTGATCTAGGAAGTTTGAGGTTAGAACTAGAATAATCTACCATTTGAATGACTCTCAGGAACCATACTTAGTGAATAATAACCCATTTCATCTATAAACAACCTATTCATAATACTCTTGTTTCATTCCTTCAATTCACCTCTATAAATCATGTTCAATTTCTTTACATCTTTCTATATCTCTAAACCTGACTAGATTCACTTGATTTAATTTCAATTAGAATTAGATAGTTCTACTCCATTTGAGAAATACTAACCTTTTATGTTTACTAAACTACTACTAAACAGAATCATAACAGAAAAACCTTCCGTCTTCTAAGAGTTATGGTTTGGGCGAATATAGAAAAATCTCTGGTGGATAAACTCTTAGTGAAGGTAGGTCAATACCCAATAAATGAAATCTGCTTTAACTATCTTAACCTCCTTTCGAAATTCAGTCTTCATTGTCTGAGATTTGGATATAAATAAAATAGTTGTGCTATCATCCAGGGTAGACCTTTAGAAGATATTTATGATATCACAATCGACTCACCTTACCCTGATGAATATATTTTCTTCCTCAATGATACCCCGATACAGATCTGGAATCCTAAAGAACATGTGGGTGTTCATGGAGAGTCAGTTCCAGTTGAAGATTTCCTTATCTTACCAGGAATTAGAGACACATACAACAACCTTTTCAGTACCTCATACCCTTTGGAGGATCCAAACATGGTTAACACTGATCAAAAATCCTTTCTAGAAAAAAATCTTCTTCAATTGGATGAGGACATGCCATTAGTTTCTGACTCTATATTAGGCAAGCGCACTTTCCCATTCAATCTTCCTGAAGACCTTATCCCTTTAGACTTGTCAGGAACCAATTTTACTCGTCTGGTGAACTCTGAAACTCACCGAGTCATTGATTTAGCAAGATCGCTTAAATCGGTTCACTTTATGGTTCTGGTTTTTTTCAGGATATTTTTAACCCAGATTAGACTAGAACTGGAGTTTCTTCTCCTATTCAGGGTACGCGTTTGTCATTTTCATCTTATGAAAATGCTAGGTATTCTTTCGTATCCCAAACCTCTGCATCTTAATTCTCATCAAATTTTAAAACACCGATTTTTTCTCATGTGCATTTTTCTGCATCAATTGATTCACAATCCGAAAACCACAAGATCAATTTGCATTCTGCATTCAAAATTTCAAGCCTTGAATTTCCTTCATCATCTTCTTCTGAAAACCTTTGTACAATCTCCACTGGAAATGGAAAATTTCCAACAATTGATCAGTATAGATGCAATATGAAACAAGAACACCATAAAGCATCTGAATCCAACTTCCCTCTTCCATTCTCACTACCCTCCCCATCATGTCCAAAGGAGGAAACACAAGTATTCTCCTTCATTTGAAATCTATCTTCAATTCTATTTAGTATTTAAATTCTTGCTAAAATTTAATTTAATTTCATTTCAAGAATATCCTGATTGGTTGCTTTTAGTTATAGTCAACTAGAATCATCTTGATGTAGTTAACTCAATCAACTTGTCACAAAATCTTAGTCAATTATACTTTATCTAGTAATTAGTTAATTCCCATGAATTAGGTTTCTAGTGACAAAGTATAGTAGCATAACCTTCTCTTGGTTCCTTTGAACTTCTATATAATGAAGATTTTAGCTTATAATATTCAAGGTTATGGGAATCCTTTTACCCAAAACCACCTTAAAACCCTTATTCCAATAGAGAAGTCTGAAAACCTATTTTTATCAAAAATAAAATCTCAAAGATCACTAATTGAAAATGTAGTATCATTCTACCAAAACTACCACATTGTTGACCCAATAGGTAGAGCAGGGGGGTTGTAGTGGCTTGGGTTGATGGATTTTACTTTGATATAGTGCAATGGAGCATAAACATGATAAATATATTAGTTAAATCAAAATTTGATTCTATCAAATGGGTCCTTACCTGTTTCTATGGCAGTCCCTATCCTCATAACAAAAAGATTGCATGGGATTTTCAAAATGACATAGGAATTCAAGTAAATAACATAAAGATTCCTTTGGTAGTAATAGAGGATTTCAACATAATTTTCGACCAATCTGAAAAGTTAGGAGGTTTACCTTTCAACAAAAGAGACAGTGACTATTACCATAATATTCTAGAACAAGCATGACTCTATGATTTAGGATATACTGGATATGACTGCACTTAGAATAATCATAGACAAGGAGATGGAAACATTCATTAAAGATTAGATAAATTAGTATCCAACCTAGAATGGAACTTACAATATCCTAATGCTGGTCTGACACATCTAGTGGCCATTGGCTCAGACAACATCCCAATCTTATTAATCTTAAATAAAAAAATCCAATCAAGCAGGTTGAGTTTTTAAATATTATGATACCTGGAAATATGAATCTTATTGTGTACAGATAATTAGAAATTCTTAAATTCTAGGTTGTTCTTCTGAACCTTCACAAGCTTTAGTAACAAATTTGAAAACACTAGGAATCAATCTTTTAGACTGGAAAAAGAACAACTCCGGCTTACCAGCTAGGAAGATTGCAAAATTAGCAAAGGAAATTGAGAGACTAAAACCTTTAGATTAACTGATTATCAACAACAAAAACTCCAAACTAAATAAATAAAGTTAGAATCTCTTTATGACACCCAGGAAGCAATACCTAAAAAAAAGTCGAGAGATAACATTATAAATCTGGGTGAAAAAATACCAAATATTTCCACACTGTAACACTAAGAAGAAGGAAATGGAACTTATTGATTGTCTTCTAAATAGTCAAAATATAGTCACTAGATTCAAAAAAATAAATTAGTACAACTCGTACAGATCACTTTCACAATCTCTTTACGGAAGATAATGCTGACACTTCTCTCCATGACCAAATCTTTCAAAATATATCTTCTTCTATCACTGATCAGGATCACATAAGTATAGTTTACATTCCTACCAAAGAGGAGATTTTATTTGTTCTAAAAAATATGAAACCAAATAAATCCACAGGGCCAGATGGCTTTCCTGCCAGCTTTCAAAAGTAACTGGTAAACAATAGGATCACAATTAGTGTCAATAATTCAAGAACAAAAATTATGAATCTATAAATCAATAAAACACATCTTTTCTTAATACCTAAGGTTAAACAACCTAAAAATCCTATCCAGTTTAGACCAATGGGACTTTGTAACACTACTTACAGAATAATTGCAAAGATCATAACTAACAAAATCAAACCATTTCGAGACAAAATCATATCAACATTTCAGTCATCCTTTTTATCCTCCAGGCAAATCTCGGATAATATTATCATTGCTCATGAAATAGTTCATTCCTTAAGAACAAGAAAACCAAAACAGAGGGCTTAATTATGAATAAAAATAGACATGCCTAAAGCTTTCAACAGGGTTAATTAGAATTTTCTACTCAGAGGTTTAAGTTCCTTTGGTTTTTCTCAAGGGGTTTGTGATATTATAAATCAGTGCATTTCTACTACTTCTATGTCAGTTTTACTAAATGGTATTCCTGGGAGTTTCTTAACACCCTAAAGATGCCTTAGGCAGGGAGACCCCCTACCTCCTTATCTTTTCATAGTCTGTATCGAAATATTCTCCAGACTTATTATAGCTCAGGAACACGAGAAGCGGCTTCATGGTGTTAAAATAACACCTAAGATAGAACTTATTTCTTATATATTTTTTGTTGATGACTATTTACTGTTTGTCAAAGCAGTCTTGTTAGAATGTAAGAACTTACTTTCCACTATAGATATCTCCAATAAAGCCTAGCTCGGGTTAACTTATAAATATTGAGAAATCAGGTGTTTTATTTAGCAAAAAAGTTCAGCAAATGCATCAAAGAATTATGTCAATACTTTTGAAGATAAAACGTATTAATCTAAAAGATCCCTATTAGGAGCACCTCTTTTCATGGAAAAATCTAAAATATAAACCTTTGACCAACTTTAGACATGATGGAATCAAAATCACAAGGATGTAAAGGCAGGGTTCTGCCACAATCAAGTAGAATTAATCTTAATAAGTCAGTACTAGATAGCATACCTACTTAACGGATGTGATGATTTATGCTTCCAAAAAAAAAAAATCAACAATAGAATAGATGCCATTCAACAAGACTTCTGGGGGGGGATTCAGGATTTATGGATTTTTATCATAAAACATGGACTAACCTTTGCAAACTTATACTATCAGGGGGCACATGTTTTAGAGATGCCAGAAAATTAAACTTAGAAATGATTACAAAATTATCTTGGAGACTAGTGCAGGAACCCAGCTCTACTTGGGCAAAGATTCTAAAACCAATATACTTTAAAAAAAAGTCATTTAAAAGTAAAACTACCAGATCAAAGATCATGGACATGGAAATGTTTGTGTAAAGGCCTAGAACTTATCAATAAGTATAACATATGGGAAGTAGGGAATGGTCTGCATATCGATATTTGGGAAGATAACTGGATCCAATGCCTACAAGGAAACTTAATGCAGTATAGAACTTTCAGCTCATAAACTTTCTATTTCCCTCTGATATAGCTTCTCTAATTTTTAGAATATACTTATTCTTAGACAAATCCAACAAACAAAAGCAATAAAAGCTTAGATGGACTCTACAAAATTAGGAAACTATACAATCAAATTAATGTACGATAAGCTTAATGATCGTAGGATCATAAGAGGCTAGTCTTTCTCTCCCTGAAACTTTTTGAAAAACTTTGTGGAAACTAAACATATCACAAAGAATAAAAGTCATTTTTTGGAAGTGCATACATAATGCTCGAACCACTAATACAAAATTATATGGAAAAGTGAAAGACATTGACCCTTCATGTCCAATGTGTGGAGAATAACTAGAAACAATAGAACATGTACTATTTCACTATAGGTATGCAAAATCAGTTTGGGAACAAGAAAGTTACCCTATTATAATCCATTTTGATCTAACAATCAGTATTCTTGATCTTTGTAAACAAGGATTACATACCACAAATCAAGTAATATCAATTGAACTCATTCTTACTAAAATGTGGTTTATTTGGAAAATAAGATGCAACAGAGTTTTCGAAGAAAAATAAAAAACAGCTTTCCAGTTATCAATAGAAATCCAGAAACATATCTCTTATTGGTCTAGGAACACCTTAAATCTGAAGGACAATAACATAAATAGGAGAAAGCAAAAAGTTCCATGGATTGCCTCAACAACTCATTGCCTCAAACTTAATGTAGATGCAACATGGATCTCAGAACTACACTATTCTACTTTTTCTTTAATTTTAAGAAATGATATAGGTGAAGTCGAAGGAGGAAGAGAAGGACCATCCACAAGCTCAGACCCACAAGAGGAAAAGGCGGTAGACATTCTTTAAGCAGCTTATTGGGATAAAGAAAAAAACATTCATCATTTCAGCATAAAAGGGGACTGTGAATGTCACACTCCGTTCATTTTTCTCGGGTTTAACAGACCCGTTAGTTGAACTCTGAATTTAGAATGCCCAGAACCCAAACACTCAAGTGTTATAAACACTTTTAGGTTGCCTGAATAAAAAAATGTTCTTGTGCTCTTAACAATTTTGGTGCTCTAATTATAAGTGATAGTTTCTTAATGGTGAGTTTGTATTTTATTTATTTTTGAGCGAAGAAGAAATTTATTAGAAGACTAAAAAGATACAACTTGGAAACGAAACCCTGACTCTAACACAAACAACCACTATAGAGCCAAGGTATCAGACAGAGTAGAACAAGGAAAACAGACTCAATAACTATATTTCTTAAACTTTGCAAGTTTATCAGCTGCTTGGTTACACAACCTTCTTTGAAAAGAAACTATACTAGACTCTAAACTACTAAGCAAAGACTGACATTCTTGAAGGAGATGTTGATCTTCCCATTTAAAGTTGTTAAAATACCCATTACAACAATTAACCACAGCCAAGTTATCCCCTTCAATAATCACATGTTTATAATCTAACTGCTTGATCCAATTAAGAACTTGCAAGAGAACTAACGCTTCATCTTGATTGATATCCCTGGCTACCGCTGAGTAGGATATTGCCCCCACAAATTTTCTTGTATGATCACGCAAAATTAGAGAAAAACCAGCATTAAAATTTTTACCCTTAATTGATGCATCTATATTTAAGTTTAACCAATTTTCTGGGGGCGTTTCCCAATGATATGAATGTTTTTTATCAGAAAGATGAACTAAATGCCCTGAATGAGAAAGTAGATGCATGTAATTTCTAATCTTTTGGATGATGCTGGAGGGATGATGCAATTTATTTTCAAAAACGTTTTCACATCTGGCTTTCAAGATATGCCAGAGAGTGCAAGCAGCAAGAAAAGCCATATTTCTTTCCTGAGATTCCAAAGAGTTATATTGCAAAACCAGAATGTAATCCATTATATAAGATTATTAGCAACTTTTAAGGATTGTAGAAGTGCAACAGAGACTCCAAACCAGATAACTTCAGCAAATTGACACTGCAGAAGAAGATGAGTACTTGATTCTTCATAAAGTTGACACATTGGATACAATTGATGCATAGTATCTCTTTTACTGAATGATCTTTGGTTAACTGGCAATATATCTTGATAGCATTTCCATAAAAACATTCGAACTTTATGTGGAACTTCCAAATGCCACTGTCTTAAGCATACCTTACCCTCCATATGATGTAGAGTAGAAGCTCCCTTATTATGCTTGGTAAGTTCATTATATGTATATTTAGTAGTGAATGCTCCACAAGAAGTAAGTGACCATCTTAACTTGTCTTGTCCTTTCTTAGGAATTCTAATTGAAGTAATCTCTTGAATCTGCTCAGAAGAGAAATATTGGTTTAAAAGTTGTGTTCCAAATTTTACCATCTGCTTGTATTAACTCAACAACCTTCATATCTGTGTTCATATTTTTATTGTTAATTCTATCACCTTCATGCTGACTGAAACTAGGGAACCAATTATGCTGAAATGCCTTGACAGAATTACCATCTCCAATTTCACAAATATAATGTTGTTTAACAACCTGCATCCCATACTAAATACTTTTCCAGACCCAAGAAGAATTCTTTTTAGAAGTATCTTCAGTGAGTAAGTATTTATTCTTAACATAAATAGCTTTTAGAACCTTCACCCACTCAGTTTGAGGTTGAGTAAGCAATCTCCAAGCTAACTTAGCCAACAGAGCAATGTTAAATTTTTTTGAATCTTTAAAACCTAACCCCCCTGACTTTTTGCTGTTGCAGATAGAAGACCAGCTTTTAGGATTAAAACCTTTGTTCTTCTAATGATTCCATACGTAATTTCTTTGAATTTTATTTATCTTCTTGTGGGTTTTGTCAGGAAGCATAAAAATTCCCATTTAATACTGAACATTGGAGCTTAAAGTAGATTGAACCTGAACTGCTCTTCCTGTTTGATTTATTAACTTTCCTTGCCATCCTGGTAATCTGTGCTGCATTTTTTTGATAGAAATATCAAAACATTTATCTTTACTTCTAGGAATAATAAGATTAGTACCCAAATATCTTTCATTTAAGTCTAATTCTTTCATATTCAGTGTTCTAGTAATTTCTGCACAAGATTCTCTATTCATATGCTTACTGAAGAAGACACTCGATTTAGACAGATTAGCCATTTGCCCTGAAGCAGAAGTAAACTTGTTGATGATATGCATATGATTAGAGGTAGATTTTTGTTACCCTTGGTAAAGAGAATGCAGTCATTTGCAAAAAAATAGATGAGAAATTTCTGGAAAAGCTGCATTAGGTTTGATAGGATCTAACAACTTCTTCTTGGTTGCATTTATGATTAATCTTCTAAAGCTCTCCATGTAAAGTATGAACAAATATGGAGAGATGGAATCACCTTGTCGAATTCCTCTTATAGGGAAAATTGGCTCCATAGGAACTCCATTCATAAATAAGGAAATTGAGGCAGTACTGACACAATAATTATTAATTGACACCATTTTCCAGAAAACCCCAACTGAAGCAGCATTTGATTTAAGAAATACCATTCCATTCGATCAAAAGCCTTAGCCATATCTAGTTTTACTCCTGCAACACCCATGTTAGCCTTTGTTTTCTTCATGTAATGCACCATTTCTTGAGCAATAATAACATTATCATATATTCCTACCAGGGACATATGCTGTTTGCCAAGGAGAAATAATTTTGTGTAGAATGGTTTTTAATCTTGTGGCTAGGATCTTAGTGATTACTTTGTAAGTGATATTACAAAGACTGATTGGTCTATAGTCTCCAGGTTTAATGGGAATTTCTTGTTTAGGGATTAAAACTTGAAAAGTATAATTAATTTGAGGTGAAAAATAACCCGAAGAAAAAAATTCTTGCACAAGATTGACTATATCCATACCCACAATGTCCCAACAATGTTGATAGAAACCAGCTTGATATCCATCGGGACCTGGAGCAGCCCATGCATTGATTTGAAACATAGATTCTTTAACTTCTTCCAATTGGGGAATTTTGATGAGCATTTGATTTTCGTCATCTGTAATACAAGGTTGAATAAAGCTAAAGACATCAGTATGCAAAGATGGATTATAAGAAGTATAGATATCTTTGAAGTATTGAGTTAACAACATTTGAATATCTTCTTTATTTGTTACCCAATTCCCATCTTTATCTTGAAGAGTGTCAATGTGATTCCTTCTTCTTATTCTTCTTCTTCTTCTATAATTAGCCTTATTGTGGAAGTATGCACTATTTCTGTCTTCAAATTTGAGAAGACGCTCTCTCGATTGTTGATATGTAATCTGTGAATTTTTATCATACCATCTATTTAACTTACCTTTCAAAGATTTGATAAGCATTGAATCTTGCCTTGCACAATCCTTAGCTTTTTGTAACTGATTTTGAGTTTTTCGAATTTCAGTTTTGACATGTCCAAAAGATCTGTGGTTCCAAACTCTTAAAGCATCAGTTGTAATCTTGAGCTTATCAGTTAAATTATCTGAGAAACAATGATCTTTTTTCTTCCAGATGTTGTTAATAACAATTTTGCAGTTGGGATCAGAAAACCAAACTTTATAAAATCTATAAGGTTTTTGTTTATTTTTTTTCTGGGAGATGGGTGTGAAGAAGTATGGGTGCATGATCTGATCCATGTGGAAGAAGATTGTTAATGATATTATCTTTATACATGATAAACCATTCATTATTAGCTAAGGCTCTATCAATTTTTTCCTATGGTTGGACCAAGTGAAGGGATTACCTGTGAATGGGACATCCCTTAGACCATGCATATGAATGGTATCATGAACTATCTGGAATGAGGGAGCTGAATGAGTAGATAAACTCTGTTTTTCAGAAAAATGAAGTGTTAAATTTAGATCACCTAAAATTACCCACGACATATTCATAGACTTTCCCGAATCCTGAAGATACTCCCATTGTGACTTCCTCTCCACATTATTTGCAGAACCATATATGCATGATAAAAACCATTGTAATTGCTGCACTCCATAATTAATTATGACATGCACCATGTTACTTGATTGATGAATAAACTTTATTCCTAGCCCATCTTTCCACATAAAAGCTAAACCTCCAGATTTACCAATAGTATCTATGCAAATCACATTTGGATAACCCAAGGGAACAAGAAATTTTTGGGTTTTGACTGCCTTATTCTTAGTTTCAGACAATATAGTTAATATCGGATACTGGTTTCGTCTCGGTTAGGACCGGTACACTGGTACAACATTGTATCGGGGAGATTTCGGTTTCAAATAACGGTGCTTTATCGGTTATAAATTTTATATTTATAATTTTCATGGCGCACATTTTTTTCGCATAATACACCTGTTAAGCTATATAAAAGGCCTAAAAATTGAAAATATCACACACACTTACATTTCTTCGCTCGTACAATGACTTGGGTAGCACCGACGAGGGTTTGAGAATGCAAACTCGACGCATCACAAAGAAATTTGTAAAAATCCCAAGTATTGCACACGTGTAACTACATGGATATAGCTGCAGACACGTATATAGGTAAACCTCAATATGTTATATGAAGAAAAACTAGTACTACACGTGCACTGTGAAATCTAAAGGAGTGGTCATGGTTTTCGCTTTTCACTCGGTCTCTCCGCCTCCCTCTTTCAACTCTCCTACTTCTAATGTCATCTTCATCTTTCTTACTATGTTTTTCTTATATAGTCTGGAAACCTAATTTAATCCCCAAATTTCAAATAATACAACATCAAAAGAGGATGAATAACAACAGCCAAAAAGTTCTTCAACAACAACAATAGCTCCTAGTCTTCAACGAGAAGAAGTTATAGTTTTCCTAGTCTAATAGCTCCTCAATTGTAATCATTTTTCTTTCACAAAACCATTTTTGTGCGATTGATTTTCTTAGCTTGTTTATCAGGTTGATTAGATATTTTCCATGTCTTTTTGGTTTATGTATGTGTAAGATGAATCAATAAAAAAATGGTTCCTTTAATCTTTGTATGTGAAATCAACAGAAGTGTTCTCTTTAATTTTTGTTTGTGAAGTCAGATTAGTTGATCTAATGAGGAAAAAATAAAGAACATTTCGGCCGAGATAACCGGTTCTGACCGGTAAGACCGGTACCATCCGAGATTTCTTCAAAAATATCGTCTCGCGGTATTGTGAGAATTGTCTCGCTCTTGGGACGAAACGCGAAATATTGCCGAAATCTCGGCCGAGATGGCCGAGATTGACTACACTGGTTTCAGATATAAATATAATATCAGGATTATAATTGAAAATGCAGTCCCTAAGATGATGTCTAGTATGCTTGTTGCAATACCTTGAACATTCCATGCAAGTATTTTCATCTTGACTAGTTGGTTAAAATAAATAAAACTGAAATTGAAGACACTAGTATTGAAAAAAGACAATTTAAAGCCAAGACTAGTATAAAAACAAACCTGATTCTCCTTCTCTGTTTGAAAGTTGATTGCACTAGCATCAATCAGGTTGTCCCAATCACCCGTTTGAGGATAAGGTATGTAAAAACTTGGGTGCATAAGGTGTTCCGCTTCAGCAAAAACCAGAGGATAAGACTCATCTTGAAATTCCATTTCTTGTTCAGCTTGTTGTTGGTATTCAGTAAAATCTTGGTCAACTTGCTGACTTGCTTGAGTACTAGGAGTAGGACTTTATCTAGTTCTTTTTGGTCTTTTTGTTGTTGAAGTCTCAGCAACATTCATACCTGATTGAGAATAAATGGTAGACGCATGATAACCATCTTCCGGTATCTGGAAAGGCTTCATTTCCATCCTTTACTTTCCTCTAGATTTCTTTGGTGAGATCAATATTTGTTCACCTTTATTATACTTAGGATTAAATTGTCTTGGATCAATGACTTCACCAAAATATTCACCAAATTTGAAAATGTAATTCCCATAGCTTGAACATCCTTTGCTTTGTCTGCACATTGAAGCTCATTATGATCCAGAATAAGACATGCTGGACATAAATTATTTGGCTGCCGTTGAAAATATATTAGTACCCATTGCGTGATTTTAGCAGCATTCTCTGTTAGTAAACCTTTGAGCATTGGATTAGAAATATTGAACTCAATAAGAACACTTATAGCATTTGTGTCAGTTAGGTTACCATCTTCTGGAATCAACTGTAGGGGATTTCCCAGAATACTAGCAATTTGCTTTTCCACCTCTACATTTAAGAATTCTGGAGGCAATTTCTTGATATCGATCTAGAACAGTTGTATGTGAAAATCCAAATTTTCCAGAATTACTGATGTGCTCAATTATCTGAAAACTGCAAGATACCCTTCAAAACTCCATGGACCTTCTTCCAAAACATAATTATAAGAGTCCCAATCAAAGAAGCGGAATATAAACAAATTTTTTTCCTGACGTCTAATCTGAAAACGATTATGACCCCAAGCCATGGAAGCTGCTTGTTCCACTATATCTGGATGCATGGGATACTCACAGAATTTTTTTGCAATTAAGCTAACAATCCATTTTTGTATAGTAGGTTGAAGTTTCATATGTGGGTAACTTATAACTCTATGAACATGTTCCTCACCATCTAGATTCGTGTTTCTAATCCTTTCTATAAGATCAGAAACCTCTCATACATACTTTCTAGTTGACATAGTGATCAAAGAACTGATTAAGAGAATATAGATTATGGTTTGGATTAACTGAAACCTGGAATTGCGAGTATATATAGCAAGATTGCATGAATTACTTTCAGAACGTGTAATTCCATTCAGCAAAAACTTGCCACCTTTCATCTGAGTCATGAAGTAGTATTGCCTTTTGGAGTATTGGAATCGATTTTTGATCAGTGATCCTTTGTATTTATCATCAGAACTTCCTTTAATATCACCACTTTCTAAAACTTTAATACTCGGCCTTATCTTCATGTAGATGCAACCTTTAAACAGAGACAACCTTTTGAGTGAGAAACAAATCCACCTAGCAATACCTGCTAGACATGACACCAACACAATATAAATTTAAATCAGATTGAGTTCATCAAAGCAAATTTAGGGAAAATTGACAAGAATTAAATAAACAATAAATTTGAAAGACCCAAATCAAATTCATGATCAGAAGAGAGAAGACAAAGAGTTTAATTATGGTGAGTTTGAATTAATCTGAACTCTGGGTGCTCTCATAACCATTCATGCACGATGCACACGTGTAGCTTCAACGGAACCTTCGTAAATTTCTGCAAATAAAACTAGAAGGACAGGGAGAAACTCGGTACGGGGTTTTATCTTCAAGGAAATACCATATAGTCCTAGGAATAATATATTAGAGATAGTCTAGTCCAATTGACCTAGTCAATTGTCTGTTTGGTCCATTTTGGCAATATAAATTATAGTTTGGTCCTGAAAATTATAGTTTGGTCTTAGGGTTTTGTCCACCCACACGGAATATTCTTTTTCCGTTACTAAAATACCCCTGCACGTGCAAAAAATATCTTTTGGTCCTAAATTTTATTGTTTGGTCCTTTTACCGAGATATATAAACAAGAAACAACAACAATAAATTTCAGGTTCAAGAAAATTTTCTCTCTCCTACTCCGATCTCTTTTTTATTCTTTTGCTGCAGATTTTTTTTCTAGGGTTTACGAAATCTTCCTCGATTTCGTTTTTGATACCAAGATCGATTCGATTTACAGCAGATTGACTTGGTTATGAAGATTGATTTGTCTACAGAGTGAATTTGATTACGATGTTCTGATTTGGAGTGAATTTGATTCGAGATTTTGATTACAGAAGATTTGATTCGAGGCTTTTTTGAAGATTTGATTCGAGACTTTTTTGAAGTGAAGATTGATTCGGTTGGAGTTGATTTTTTGGAATTACAGATTCGTAGATCGGTGTTTTTTTTTATTTTGATTTTGAATTCTTCTTGTTGCTGGTGAGTTTTCACGCTAATCCTTTTCTTGAATTATAGATCAGCTAAGTTTTTCTTTGATTAGAATGAATGAAGTCGTTCTGTTAAGGCTTCATTTGTTAGAATGAACTCTTTATTTTGTTAAGGAAGAAGCTATTAATAGCGTTACGGCTTCATTCCAAGAATGAACTCTTCTTTTACCATGGAATAAGTACTGTTGGTGCTTTGTTTTTTTATCTTTTTTAGGATGTTAACGAAATGAAGTCATTCTGTTAAGGCTTCATTTCTTGGAATGAACTCTTTATTTTGTTTAATGAAGAATCTATTAGTGTTGTTCTGTTAAGAATATTTATTCTGTTAAGGCTTCATTTCTTGGAATGAACTCTTTATTTTGTTTAAGGAAGAATCTATTAGTGTTGTTTTGTTAAGAATCTTTATTTTGTTAAGGCTTCATTTCGAGAATGAACTCTTCTTTTGTCATGGAAGAAGTACTGTTGGTGCTTTTGTTTATCTGTTAGGATGTAAATGAATGAAGTAATTCTATTAAGGCTTCATTCCGAGAATGAACTTTTCTTTTTTGTCATGGAAGAAGTATTGTTGCTGCTTTGTTTATCTTATAGGATGTTAATGAATGAGATCATTCTGTTTAAGGATTCATTCGTGGAATGAACTCTTTATTTTGTTAGAATGTTATTGAATGAAGCTATTTTGTTTCAGCTTCATTCCAATAATGAACTATTTTGTGTGTGTGTGTGTGTTCATTTTTCAGGTTCAGTATGGCCCTATCCAGTTGTTATGTTGTTGTGTACTACAAAGGGTATGGTATTCTGTTGAAAGTTTCTTTAGATACCATGATTCGTGACTTTAAAATATCTGTTTGTGATTATTGGAGAAACTTGACTCCTCAGAGCATAAGATTTATTAGTGGTTGTGGTAAAGCTCGCATTAATTGTGATTATTCTCTTCAAAGTCTAATGATTGTTACTTGTTCAAGGGAATTGTCAAGTTTTGATCTGTTTGTTGAGGAGGCTTGTCATGGTGTTGCTTCTAGCTCTTCGTCTGGTATTTCCACGCAGTCGCTCAGTGACGATGAATCATGCACTGGGTTCACTGAGACTTCAAAGATTAAATACCTGACGGAAGGTCATGAGCAATTGAAACCTCTTTTGTCCGAAAGTTGGGAGGATATTTTTAAAGGTGTTAGTCAAGTTTTTCATGGTGGTGTTGATGAAGTTTGCTTAGCTGTCAGCAAATATTGCAGCAAGTCTGGCTATACATTTGCAAAGGTTAAGAATGACAGACTCAGGTTCACAGGAAAGTGTGGTAGGAATGCAGAATGTCCTTGGTATATGCACTGTATTCCCATCGATACCGCTAAAAGTGTCTTTGCTATCAAGGAAATCAATGGGGAGAATAAATGTGGTGGTGCTTATAAGCTGAAGGACCCACCTGTGAAGAACAAATTGATTAAACATCTATTCAAGGATCAAATACAGTCAAATCCGTCGATAAATCCTAATGATATGGTTGCTCAGGTGAAGAGTTGTTATGGTATTGACATAAAATACCATCATGCTTATAAAGGGAAGGAAGCATCTAAGGCAGAGATATATGGAGATGATGTAAAAAGTTATACAGATCTTATTTGGTATGTTGAAGCAATAAAGGATACCAATCCTGGAAGTTACATTAAGTTTGAGTATGATAAAGAGACTAAACGTTTTCAGAGGCTTTTCATATGTTTTGCTGCCTGTATGGAAGGATACCGGTTCATTCGCCCTATGCTTTACTGTGATGCAATATTTCTCAAAGGGAGATTCAAGGGAACATTGATGGTTGCCACTGGTGTGAATGGAAACCAAGGTAAATTTTCTTTCTTTTTTGAATAACTCATATTAGTTTGTTGTTTGATTTTTAAGAGCAACGTGAATGAATGAAGTTTCTCTGTTAAGGCTTTTCATTTTTTAGGATGAACTCATTTTATGTTCAAGAAGAAAGTAATTTCTATCAGTTTTACTTTTGTTATTTTGTTAAGAAGGTCTTCATTTTAAGAATGAACTCTTATTTTTTGTTAAGTTTTTAGCTGTTCATAAGTGGGAATGAACTCCTGCTACTTTGATTCTACAATTCATGTTATAGAATGGACTTCATTTTTGGAATGAAGTGTAGAAAAGTTATAGATTTTTTAATTATACGATTCATGCTATAGAATGGAATTCATTATATAGAATGAAACCTTTATTTTTTTGATTTTTAATAGCAATGTGAATGAATGAAGCTTCTCTGTTAAGTTTTTTAGCTGTTCATAAGCGGGGAATGAACTCCTGCTACTTTTGTTTATGTTTTACTTTGTTATTTTTTGAAGAAGAAGGTCTTAGTTCATGTTATAGAATTGACTTCATTGTTGGAATGAAGTGTAGAAAAGTTATAGATATTGATTATTCTACAGTTCATGTTACAGAATGGACTTGATTTTTGGAATGAAGTGTAGAAAAGTTATAGATTTTTTGATTATACAGTTCATGCTACAGAATGGACTTCATTTTAAGAATGAAACTTTCATTTTTGTTATAGATATTTTTTAATGAACTGACACTTTTAGTTCTTTTTTGTGTTCTTTTCATTCTGTAGGATTTTTTCCTTTTGTGTATGCTTTAGTTCCTGGAGAAGACATTGAAGGGTTGGAGTGGTTTATGGAGAACTTGCAGCATTGTGTCGACTCTCGTCCTATCACCTTTATCACTGATCGTCATGAAGGGCTGAAGCAAAGTATTCCCAAGTATTTTCCCAACTCTTATCATAGTTACTGTTTCCATCATTTGAAGAATAACCTCCCCATCAAGAAATCACATGAGAAGTATAAACAAGTTCAAGATTTGTTCCATAAAGCTGCATACTGCTATAGTGTTGCTAAATATGAGTCTGCTTTAAATGAGATGTGTATCATAGGATGTGGTTGGGTTGCCAAGTACATCGGAAATATCGATCCCAAGTATTGAGGAAATGATTTCTTCGTAAGATGTGGGTATGGGACACACTCGTCAACTATTGCAGAGTCTTTCAATAACTAGATTCTTCCTGAAAGGGATCTGCCTCCAGCTACTCTTGTTGATGAGATTAGAATAAAGATTATGAGGATGAGTGCAGAAAGGCGTGAGCACGGTAGAAATTATAGTGATAGTTTGACTCCCATATATAAATCTTTACTCAAGTCACATGTCGATATAGGGGGTCTGTGGAGTGTTACGGAGTCAGGTAATGGTATATACGAGGTTCACTCTCATAGCTCTCACGTTGTTGATATGATGCATATGACGTGCACTTGCCAGAGATGGAAAGTGGTTGGTTTCTCCTGTGCTCACGCCACTGTTGCTATTATTATGAATGGTATTGAGATGTTGAGGTTTGTTCAGCCTTACTTTGGTTCGAGTCATTTTCGCCATACGTATGCTCCTGCAATTCGACCCATTCCCAATTACGACAGGCCAAAAGTGTATGAACCTGAAGAGAGAGTCCTACCTGGTATTCCAAGGCCACCTCCAGGAAGACCACCAAAGAAGCGCATTTGTGGTGCTTATGAGAAGGAGAGGAGGCCTATGAAGTGCTCAAATTGCAAGAAGATTGGGAACCATAACAAAGCTACCTGTCGTGTATTAATGCTGGAGTAGTATGCATGAACCTTTTTTTTAGTTTATGTTTTTATGAACTTCTCTTACCTGTTTGATTATGCACTGGTTGTAGTTTTTTTTTTTTAACTTTTTGATATGCACTTCATTTTCTGTAATGAACTCTTTTTTCTTAGAAATGCTTTTTTTTAGATATTATTTCTTTTTGGATATGTATGTACTGATATTTTGTAGCAGGTTATGGTATTTTTCCTACCAAATCAACTCTATGGGATATGTATTTTTCATTATCAGGGATATGTATCAGTTCATTAACTGAAATGAACTTCATTTTAAGGAATGAACACAAGTTTTCTTATAACCAATAGAGTTCATTTTGGTAAATGAACTGGTATACATAAGACAGAAGACAAAATGCTGAAGTACTAGAGTTAATAGGTATCTATTAGATAGTAAGACAATGCATAATTTCTCATTATGTGAAATAAACCGCCCCTCTATCAGTTCATTTACTGAAATGAACTTCATTTTCAGGAATGAACACTAGTTTTCCTAGAACTTACTTGAATTCCATAGAGTTCATTTTCAGGAATTAATTCCACCAAAACATCAAAGAAGGAAAATTCATGCTACAAAATAAATTCATAAGAAAATAAGACAGAAAGACAAGGCATAAGATAAAACATTGATGTTAAATACTATCCAAAATATGATAGATGAAAATATAAAACATACTAGAGTATCAATTACATTAGAAGGTAATCCAGGTGACATTAGACATAAGAATTTTCTGTTGCAATAAGAATTAATCTACTATGCAATATACTATAGTTAAAAAGAGTTTTTTCTATGTAATCTGTTCCAAGTAAGAAATTGCTAAGGTATTCTGAGTTGGAAAATTCACCCCAGCTCTCTTCATCTCCTGATGCAGTAAGAAGTTTGTAGGCCATCCCAACTCTTCTTGCTTGCATCTTCTCTATCATGCCAGCTTTCTTCAACACACTCTGCGACTTATTTGTGGTTGGCTTGACACTTCTATTGATCCAATAGCAGGTGTACATCAGGAAATCTGGATATGCTCCTTAATCTGGAACTCTTGGCAGATTTTCAAAGTTGACGTTGCTGCATCTCACCCTACCATGAGCTTGTAGCCACAAGTTGATGTGTTTCATGCAGTATATAGACATTCTGTTTGCGCCATCTTTGCATTGCTTACCAAGCTCTCCCATTTTGATGGAGTTGTAATGCTCCCATGTGTAGTTGCCGACGTCAAAAACCAGCAGATGCCAGTGTTCACCTAGAGACCCTTTTGATGTTGCATTACCACTGTGTGATCAATATTCATAGGAATGAGCAACTTTTCGGTTTTTTCAAGCATGCCTTTTATAAACTGGTCAACTTCTTCTGTTCTCTTAAGTTCATTGTGCTGCGCAAAAACTGTCTGAAAACAAAAAGAGAAATGAATTAGATAAGCAGTTCTCATTCTATGCATGCTGGATTATACAGTTCATTATACAGTTAAAATAGATAAAAATCAAATAACCTTCATAGGCATGCATTTTTCTCTAAATCAGACAAACTGCAAGCAAACAGTTCACTTTTTATCAACGGATAGGAAGAAACACACTTACGAATGCTGTTGAATTCATAATCTCGAAGTTGATATACTTTCTTCGAGTCTCTCTGTCCTCGCTATCATTGAGCATTCTATCGTTGTTTGCAGCTTTATACTTTCTGTATATATAGTAGTCCAGCAAGGTGGTATCCAAGTAATCATTGAACAACAGAGAAACGATTTCACTCCCTTGAACTGAAATTGGAATTTGCTTGTGATTCTCTGCTTTCCAAGCTGCTTGACTGCAAAAATACAAAGAAAAAATGAACTGTCAAAAGTTTATACCAAAAAAGAATTATTGAAGAGTAACATATAAAGAGTTAGTAAGAGAAACATACGTAGTCATAGCTTTGCTGAAGAAATCATCAAATACCGCCACCGCAGCATTATCAAATCTGTGGTACAAAGGAGATCCTCTCAGTTCTGGTAGATTTGGCTTGATTTCTTGTCTTACTATTCGAGGCATGTGCTACTGCTTCTTGAATCCGATGTTCTTGTTGCGCTTATGGTGTTTCTCCCTGAGCATTTGCAGGCTCGGATCCTCTTTTCCTCTTACCAACATGGTTCTTCTTTATCTCTTGCTGCGCCTGTGGAACATTCTTCTTCTTCACTTATTTATCTCTATCAACTTGAGGTGGTACCTTTGCCACTACCTTCTTTTATTTGTTCAACATCAGTCTGAATCTTATTTTCTTTAAACTGTAATTTGATCCTGATATGAATTCATCCCCTATTGGTTTCACTGGTTTGTTTGATCTAGTAGCCATTCTACTAGATTCTTCCGGTACTACTTTCACAAGTGTCTTCTGAGTCTGTTCCATCGATGAACCAAGGCCTATTTCATTCAGTTCTGCAACTATTTGCGAAGCTGTTTCCACATCTTCGGCAGTTGTCTTTGCTTTCTTTGACCTAGTAACCACTCCAGTTGCTTCTTGTGACACAAGGGTGGGATGGTACTGTGTCATCCCAATCGAGAAACTAGGAGGACTACAGTCATTATTGATTGCCTTTAATGTAGATTTGATGACGGTGTCAGCTTCTTCATCATTCAAATCCTCATTCTTTCCATTCTTGTCATCAATAAACTGCAGACTCACATGCTCTTCTCTATCTAATATATCATCTGTGTTACTTGCTGTTACAAATAATTCAAGAAGCATAAATCAAACAAATATATACCTTCATTCTAAAAATGAACTCGTAAATAGATCTAACTTCATTCTACAACATCATCATATAGATCTACTAACTTCATTCTATAAAAGGAAGTCCAGCAAACATCAAAGGAGAAACATGGTTCACTGTAGGAATGAGATCTTTACAATTTTTCTAGACTTCATACTAGAAATGAAGTCCAGCAAACATCAAAGAGGTAACTTGGTATACACCTTCATTCTAAAGAAGGAACTCGTAAAACACGGTATACACCTTCATTAAGAAGAATGAACTCAAACAACAATTTTCAGTACAATTTTTCTAGACTTGATTCTAGAAATGAAGTCCAGCAAACATGGTATTATTCATCAAACATCAAACATGGTATACACCTTCATTCAGAAGAATGAACTCCAACTTCTATATTTGTAGCAGAGTTCATACATAAGAATGAACTCCAACCTCTGCTTGAAAAGTTAGAGTTCATTTCCAGAATGAAGTCCAACTTCTATATTGTAGCCAGAGTTCATCCATGAGAATGAACTCCAACCTCTGCTTGAAAAGTAAAACTAAAATATTTGTAGAAGGAAGAAAAAAATTTAGAATTCTTACCCAGGTTCACACATTGATCAACACTCAAAGGAGCTGCGGTGTTGTTTGGAATTGAAGGAAGCTCTACTTCAGTCATCTCATCAAGGAGATTTTGCTGAATATCACTTTCATCAACTTCTACAGAAGGATCTCCAACAGATAAGGCGGGAAAGAGATGATCAGAACCTCCAGCAGCTTCATTTACAACATCTGGTACTGCTTACATTCCATCATCCGTAGCAGCATCTGGGTTTGAAATTCCAACATCATCATTCATATTTCCAACACCAGCTTCCACGGCCTCATCCGCAACAGTATCCTATTGCATATATTTAGCAGCCTTATGCTCATCAGTGAAAAGTTTAGTACGCATGTACTCTGATGCTTGGTCTGCCATGAATTTCGCCACATTACCTCCTTGATCTAACAATGAATCAACTTCAGGTTGCTTTGAAGCCAAGTATATTTCAAGGCATTCCATCTTTCTATCAAAGAGTGTCTTCGAAGTTGTGGCTTCTGCAAGTGATTTGTCAAGGTGTTCCTGCCTTAACAAAAGATCCAACATCTCCTCAGTATGCTTCTTTATCAACTATTGTATCTCTTGAGAATGTTTACCTCTCAGGTCCTCTATTTATTGAACATGTGTAGCTTTCATATGTTCTATCTGGGCATTCATTTGACTGAATTCTTCCTCAAGCAATTCAGCCTTTGTCTTGGCTTTTTGCTTTTGCAGGAGCTTGTTTTCAGCATCGGTATATTCTTCCAAGAACATATCCGACAGCTGCACACACAAAATAAAATAAAAATTGAGTTCATTAGAACCTTCATGTAGTGTAGTTAGCTACGTTTCTAGTGTCCAAGAAAGATTCTTCTATTCCACCTCCAGGAATACATGGTATTCCAAACACTAACGACAACTTTTCAGGTGATGATCTTAGCACATATGTTTCTTCCCCTACTTTGAAAACGAACGTATGGTCATTTGTTTTAGGAATGAACTGGTGTGCATCGCAGACAACTTGGACAACGGGTATTGACTTAATACATTCAGTAGCAACAATCTCCCCTTCCAGAAATACTTTGGCTACACTCCCCAACGGACTCCTGTACAAAGCATCTCTCTGTTCTTCATTCAAAGCCTCATGTTTTGGAAGAGCTTTAATCTTAGAAGCAAGAGCAATGGCTCCAGCAAAGCTACACTTTATCTTCTTATCTACAAATTTTTTAAAGACAAAAGAAAAGAAGATTAATGATTACATTTTTTTAAATAGTAGCTTATCAAAGAAGATAAAGTGTAGCTTGAGAAGGACCAATATTTCAGTTCATTCTACTTGGTGAACTCTCAAGCATTTCGAAGTTCATTCAAACAGATCAAAATTTTTCTAGACTTCATTCTAGAAATGAAGTCCAACAAACACCAAAGGAGAAACATGCAGACAACAGAAAAATTGGAATACAAACTGAATCAACAACAAACAGATCAAAATTCAACTTCAGAAGATCAAAAATCAACTTCGAATTAGTGTTTTTACCTTTCGCTGCTTTCTTTACTCTTGATTTCTTTGTCACTGGTTCTTCTTCTTCTTGACTATCTCCTTCAAAAACAACTAATTGGCTATCTCTTTCTTCAACTTATTCGTCTGAAGATGTATCTGCTACTACTTTCCTCTTCGATTTACCCATTTAGGGTTTTGATTTCTTCAATTTTTCTAAGGTTTTTCGATTTTTTGAGTTTGGTTTTCTGATTTTGAAGACTGTTTTGATTTTGATTTGCGGAAGTTGAAATGATTTCGACTGATTTTGGTGGATTCTTGGTTTTGATGATGTTCGGTCTCTGGATTTTGGAGTGAAGAAGACGAAGAAGTTGTGGTTCTCTGAAAATGAAACTGAAAAGAAAGAGAGAGACACTTGACGCGTTTTTAGGAAATCGTGGATTAAAGGCGGTAACAGTTAAGATAAGCGTAATTATTGTGTGTTTGGTATTTTTTTTTATTATGGACTAAACAGTAAAGGCGTTTGACCAAAGAACTAAACAGACATGGGCCCACCTAAAAAGGACCAAACGATATTTTTTCTCTTTTATCTTCTTCTTCTTTTGTTTTCTTCTTTCCCATTCTTTTCTCTTATAAGTTATAAAGGTTGGGTGAAATATCCACCGAGGATATTAGGACCATAGGATTTGGATTGACCACAGCCATATTTTATTTGTTTTATAGACTCAGGAATTCAAATCTAAGGCCTAATTAACCAAAAAACTGATCTATCTTTTAATGTTATGCTTAACCAGTAAACCATTATTGGGTAGTTTCCACATAAACATCATACTCTTAAGAGAAGACCAAAACTTTCTCCATGGGAATTCATTAAGAGAAAAAGACTTCAGAATATCTTCTGCAAGTATTTTGTAACCAGATTTGGGTGAAAATTTTCCATTAACTGATGGGATCAAGAGAGAGGGATTATTTTCATCTTCACCGTTAATAATATAAATACCCAGAATTACTCTTAAATGATCTTTAGAGAATAAATCTCAGAGAAGATTTTCATTCCATGAATAACTATCTTCTGAAAATAGATCAATAGCTACGTGAAGATTTCCAAGCATAAGATCCGGATACGGGAACAAATGATACCGTTGATAGGGGATCCACGGTTCCTTCCAAATATTGATATTGTTACAATTTTAGATGTCATGGCCGTTGCAAAACAACTCTGGCAGTGTGTAGGAAACAACAACGGAAAAAATTTACCATGTTTATTAGAAAATACAAATAAAAAAACATACAATGCATTGTTGAAAATGCAACTTATTTATTTACATATATAATCAGATAAACTAATCTACCCAGATCTTAAAAGAAATCAAGCTCTGGGAAGAGAAAATGAAGAAAACTTTTTGGTATATGAAGATAACTGTTCACCATTTCAGAATATGATACAAGAATACAAAAATTTCTCCCCTTGCAGTATCTCAATAACAATCAGGAGATTCTATTTAAGGGTGAAATGGTAATTTACTCAGGCACGGATGATTTATTCTCATATGACCTTGAATTTGGATACGAAAATGATTTATATCCCGCGGGCCCAATCTCGCCGGTTGTACCGCTATCTCATACGGGGTGGGACTCACACAAAACCCACCCCCTACAAATCCATCGGGTCACTAGGGTTCTGCTTTTTTGTCTCTTGCGGGATAACCCGCGGAATTGAGCCTGCGGGATGTCTATCACTTCCGATTTGGATATCCCCTGCATGCCCAATTATTTTCGTGCCACGAATTTTGTTAGAAATTTAGTTTCACTCAATTAGAGTAAATTCGTAAAGGCTTATAAAAAAGGGAATTTGGTGTTTGACCCTCTCCTACGTACTAAAGTTATCCTACAATGCCTGAGATGGGATGTAGCAGCAGCCGCAGTACGCAATCACAAATTTAATCTCCGCATTATACAAATTAACTTATCGAATGCATCCATTCTTTATTATATTTTAACTGTATTAAGATGTATTTTCTACTTTAAATTCACTAATATCTTTGTTTACAGATTTCCCATGGAGCAAGATCTGGAGAATTCAAGCCATCCCAAGAATTAGACTTTTCATCTGGAAAATAGTGCAAAAAATTCTCCCAACGTCGGCTAGATTAGGTGCTCACAATATGGAAATCGACCCGATTTGCCAACTATGTAACAATCAAGCGCAAGAAACGGAGGTTCATCTCTTCTGCGAGTGTCCTTTTGCAAGAGTCGTTTGGTTTGGTCTATCCCTACATAATATAATCCTTAGATACTCTCCCAGCACTGTTATTGATTGGGTTAAATGGTGGATTACGGACGCTGATTTGAGCCATTTTCAGGTAAAAATATCCACCACACTTTGGTTCATTTGGAAATACAGATGTTCGGTAGTTTTTGAGGAAATCTACCCGGACCCATCCAGTTTAATATGACAAATACTTAAATTCCTCCCCGTCGAATACCCTTCAAAGCAATAAGAAGAATCAAAAGACAATATCAATCAACAATTCTTGGTCCAACCTAAATTCAGATTGGATAATCTTCATTGATGCTTCTTATAAGAAAGAGGATTCATCGATGGGATACAGTTTCATCCTATATTCTGTTGATGAAGAGACTTTCATTCATCTTTCTGCAGCTCGGAATGGGCAACGCCATCTTTTTATGCAGAAGCAAAAGCATTGCTAAAGGAAGTTACATGGTTAAAAGAAAATATTTTATCAAGCGTGGTCATTGTAACTGCCTGCAAAGCTTTGGCAGACAATTTAAACAAGGTTACTACAGAATCTTCGTGGTCGGCAGAAAATACCTTGCAGGAAATAAGGCTAATATTGGGCGATTTACCTCAAGCTAAAGTGAAATTTATATAAAGAGAAAGAAAAACAATGCAACGGACTACATCGCTAAGGAGGAAAGGATTAAAAGGCTACAACACATATTTGAAAACCTATACCAAAAAGTTCATAAATCTATTATAGATTCTAATTCTTTTGATAAAAATTATTTTGTAAATCTGTTGCACTACATTTGCTAGCTTTAATATATGATCTTTTTCAAAAAAAAAAAAAAACTAATATCTTTGTTTAGAACATCTTTTCGAATTACATAAGTGTTCTGAGAGAATATCTAACAAATTTTGCCATATATAATATTTGAATCTACAAACATTATAGGAATGTGCGGATCACAATCCGTTAAAACCAACTTTGGTAAGACTAACAACAAAAAGTCTTTGTAATATCATGTCGTATGTTGTTTACTAACCCTACTTTTGTTTTGTCTTTTTTGATGGAAAGAGGGGTTTTAAAAAACCTCTAGAATTATTTATCAATCAAATTGAGGTTTGGATTGTTACATAGCAGAAGTGTTAGGTATGTAATAATACATTGCACATCGATACAATCAATTTACAATGTGAATTCTTTGATCTATATGAAACCAAATAAAATGGAGAAAACTAATATGAGTATTGGTATTTTGATTATTCTTCAACCATTCAGAGGCTTCTTCTTCGGTGAGATGAAATCCGTCAAAGCAGTTTCCGCTAATCATTGTAATCACGACCCATTCCGATAGCCATTGATCTTCTTTGTATAATTCTTGATCATCGTCACGTCGTAGTCGATCTTCTTCAAAGATATGCATGAATCTTCAATTGAATTTCAATTTAAGAGCCCATATGCTATAATATAACGCATTAATAGCGATTAGAATTGAAATTATGGAAAGGCATGAAATAGCCATTAAAACAAAAAGAAAATAGAAGAACAATGACATAAAAGTAAAATTCTAAAACCTAAACACAAATAAGTGATTTTTATTGAAAGCAGAGAAGTTAACTATACAATTACAAACCCAAATTTACTTGGAAAATCTGATATATTATATTCAATCCTAGTAAATCTAGGTTTGAAGAAGATTTTTTCTGAAGAAACTAGGTTTTGATAATATTTTGGAAAAAACAGTTATAGAGAGGATTTCGAAGAAAGAAAAAAATTAACCTTATCTTTATTACAATGCTATACTCTGTTATTAAATATTGACTATTTTAACTTATAAACTCAATGATCTACTCCAAATTATAGCAAACTTTGAATCAAAACTATGATTTTATAAAGCATCAAATATAGAGAAAGCCATACGATATATATTATAAGAACCTAAGATGAACTGTGACTTATGATATAGGGTGACCATACTGAAAAAGTGGGGGTACAACAACCTCACCCAATATTTGGCTTAGCAATCTGTATGGACTAACTCCAATATACTTTCAAGATAATCAACGAGACTCAATCTTGATAAAGTATATCAAAAAGTTATATCTCTCTTTCTCGATTCAATACTTACTCAAGAAAATAGAAATCAGCGAGTCTAATTGAATACAAGAGAAATCACTTGAACGGTACCAAAGACCAATGTTCAAGTATCAATCAATGTAAATCAACAACCAAAGGTGGGATATTCTAATTGATTGATTACGCACAACCTCTGATATTTCAATTATATTAAAATATAATGTGGAAAAGAAATAGTACAGACACCAGAAGTTTTGTTAACGAGGAAACCGCAAATGCAGAAAAACCCCGGGACCTAGTCCAGATTGAACGCACACTGTATTAAGCCGCTACAGACTCTAGCCTACTACAAACTAACTTCGGTCTAGACTGTAGTTGAACCCAAATCAATCTCATACTGATTCAAGGTACAGTTATGCTCCTACGTCTCTGATCCCAACAGGATATTATGCACTTGATTCCCTTAGCTAATCTCACCCACAACTAAGAGTTGCTACGACCCAAAGTACAAGACTTTAATAAACAAATCTGTATCACGTAGAAAATTCTACGGTAATAGATAAAACTGTCTCCCACGGAAATACCTACGAGTTTTGTTCCATCTTTTGATAAATCAAGGTGAACAGGAACCAATTGATATACCAGACTTATATTCCCGAAGAACAGCTCAGTATTATCAATCACCTCACAATAATCTTAATCGACGCGGCGAAAGAAGATATTGTGGAATCACAAACGATGAGACGCAAATGTTTGTGATTAATTTTATATCTTGCCTATCGGATATATCAATCTCAAGCCAATCGTTATGATTGTACTCAACACGATAGAATTAACAAGATCAGATCACATAACTACAAGAAAGTAGTATCGGTCTGGCTTCACAATCCCAATGAAGTCTTCAAGTCGTTAACCTACAAGGCCTCGAAAGAAACCTAAGGTTAAAGAAGAATAAACTCTATCTAATACAACTAGTATCACACAGGAGGTGTGGGGATTAGGTTTCCCATTTGCTAGAGTTCTTCCTTATATAGTCTTTCAAATCAGGGTTTACAATCAATGTTAGCTTAGTAACAAAGCATTCAATATTCACCTTTAGATGAAAAACTAATTAGATTCAAGCTAATATCTTTCAACCGTTATGTCGAAAACTTAGCTTGTTACACACAAATGAATTGCACGGTTTTAGGTTTGTGTAACCGTACCCAAACATGTACATTCGTTGGTTCAACAATAGTTAACCAAATGGTTATCCATATGAGCACTTTCATATCAACCATATTATTCTTCACCATAACTAGTTGAAATGACTCAAATGAACTAGTTAGAGAGTTGTTCAATTTCTTAGATCTTACAGAAGTATACAAGACACAATCGAAGCAAAAACGATTTGATTCACTCGAACCAATTCATGAACTTTATAGCTGATGTGACTTCAAGTTGTTTTATATTAGTAGGTTCGTTGAGACTTGTGAAAGCAATATATTTTAGACTTAATTTTAAAGCAAAGAAAATAAAGCAAATAAATGTTGATATGTTGTGAAAATTATGGAGAGGCTGGAGCTAGGATTTCACCATTCATCAATACTTATGTGGTTCTAAATTAATTTATATCATGCAATTTAAAAAATTGATTCGATTCTAAAGTATTGCCAAAATCAGATTCCCAAAATATCAAACGTTAGTCGCAAGTATAACGCATCAAGAGTCTAAAACTAAGCATGCATCATCAAGAGAAAACACATTTGATTAATAAGAATCATTTAATTTATTTTTTATCAATGCAATTAATCATATAAAAATCTTGCATAAATTTATAAAATAAATATTACCACATAATTCTTGAGAGAATGGCTTCCTCCGTCGCCCCAAGAATTGGGTTTAGCTCATCATTAGGAAAACACGCTCAAAATTCATTTTTTATTGCTCAAAGGTGGTGTACAAATGATGAAATGGGAGAAACAATGATAAAACCGGGTTTGTAACAATTATATGTGTTACAAACTAAAAAGAACGATAGAACAGTACTGTCGCTGATTCTGTAGCTCTCGACCCACGCCTGTGTGTCGTTTCCACTGTTGAAAAACGACTGTTTTGGATGGTCTGTTCTTCGAGTTCTTCATATGAGAAGCAACAGAAAAGTATTTCTGGTGGTTCTGATTATCGCCTCTGTCTTCTCCAAAACTCTCCCAAACTCTTCGTAAACCTTCTATGATATCCCAGCACCTATTTATAACCCAGCAACAGCAAAATCTCATGTAATAACTTCATATAATTCTCCATTATTCTTCACGGACAGTTTAGGAAATAATTCATATTTTTGATATCTACACGCGTTCTGAAGATTCTAAATTGCCATATTTAACTCCTTCACACTCCAAATAGTTGTTAGGGTCTTCCAAACACGTGCAAATTCCTCTGTTGCTCGCGCAAATCCCGATAACCTCTTCCGAGAATAAACTCCCATGTTTTCTTTTCGCGAGTTATCTAGCCAAATTTAGTCGATCAAATCACTCATGATAGTTTTGTTGGGACATATCACAACTACCCAACAAATTTCAGCCCTTTAATCTACCCAGAACTCCTTCAAACTTTGATCGAAAAATTACACAGTTTTATTCTTCATTTTCCCGCCAAAATGAAATTCAAAAGAAGAAGATGGGTGCTAAGGATGAATTTGGGTGCTGAGGATGAATTTGGGATACACATAACCTTGGGTGACCCTTAGCCAAATCTGGGGTCCGTATAGCAAATGTCCTCTAGGGGTCCAAATAACACTTTTTGAGCAACTTTTTCCAGACAAGTGTATTTCTCCACAAACACCTACACAAACATAAAAACACCATAATAAGTACAAAATCAAGCACTAGCAATAGAGATACTGAGGACAACTCAGACACAAAAATGTGTCTATCAATAGCCACGGTTTGCAAACTTGCATTCCTTAGTTAATTTATATAAGTATAAGTTCACGAATAATCGTTTTAAGAAATAACCAACTTAAGTTCGCGGACTTGAGTACCCGAAATAAGTTTGTGAACAATACACAAACTCCAGCAGATTTTCTCGAGACGAGAACCTCCGACATTTCGCGGACTTTATTCCGGTTTTCCTGATCAGCAAAGTAAGCATACTTTGGTTCAAGGAATAAGGACTGATACATATATGTCTTACCACACAATGCTTATATCCAATAATGGTTATATATTCTAAACTCTCATTTCAATCATTGAAACATTCTTAGAGGACGTTATATAATTGTTATTCACAAACCATTTTTCGTCTAAGCCATTTTCAAGTGATTGAAACTTAACATGACTTTCGTCACTAGGTAAAGATGAACTTGGCCAAAGAGAAAGCTTACCAACACATATTTCGAGAAATAGATATGCGAGATAAACTCGGCTTGAAATATCAAATGTGTATAATCAAAGTCTATATAGTAAAACAACTTTTGTCTCAAGATAGGAGATAGAGTAGATAGACTTTTGAGTGATAGATAAGTTCAAGTCTCCACATACCTTTTAGTCGACAAAGTTCCACCAGTTCCTTGAGTAGTTCTTCGTCTTGTATGATGATCGCCATGGAGTTCTTGAGCTCAACTACACTTTCTATCCTAGTCAGAGACTTAGCTATAGTAGACTAGAAATCAAGGATTATATCTTTGATCACTAACATTTATAAACATGCTTGAGATAGAAACACATGCGAGTTCGACCGAGCAGTGCTCTAACAATCTCCCCCTTTGTCAATTTTAGTGAAAAAACTATTAATACATATGGAATACAAAAATAGATAAATAAAATTTTGTAGCTCATATTACACATGCCTAATCTTCAACATTACTCGAAATCTTCATCACTTCTAAGTACTCCAATGATTCCAAAGGTTTTAGGTTTAGCATCATCGTTGTTGAAAATCCGGAGCTATAACAATGAGAAAACAAGAATTCTCAATCATTGTCACACAGTGTCATAGATTATTATACAACATCAAAGTTCAATTTATCACAACTTCGACAACAATACTATGGTGATATGTATCACCCCCCCTAGTCAATACTCCATCTCACATGGAAACCACTCCCTCTTACATATGATCCGAAAAACATATGTATTTGTAGTGTGAACTACACATTAATTCTCCCCCTTTTTGTCAATAAAATTTACAAAGGTACGAAAACGGGATCCTAATGAAATTTTCAAAGAGACATTTCATGACCAAAATCAAGCACATATCAACTTATTTAGATGCAATCATAAATCCGAAGCTAAATGCTTTCATCAAGGAGTTTATAAAGATACAAGATAACTCCTATAATATTCCACAGCTGCACACCCCACAAAGATTTGGAGATTAAGCACAAGTTCAATTAAGAACTCTCCCCCATAATATTTCATTCCCGAAAGAACAACAAGAGCGAACTTAATCAACCAAATTAATCACACAAAAAAATGATCAATTTAATCGGTCATGCTCGACATAAGCGAGCTTACGGAGCAACAACTAAGTTAACCATAAGAAAATAATCAACTCAGTCGATTTTGCTCAACAAAAGAAACCTTATGGAACAACACAGTATATGCACACAGATTGTGGACCGGAGATCAACAAAATACTGCGGAATAGACAAGGATTCATTTTATTTTCCATCACTATTTGCACAATGACATACAATAGACATAATCCTCGCAAACAAAAGTTCATCCTATCTTCCATCAATAATGACATAATAGGATTCAAACTTTTGTAATGTCAAAAGTTCATTCATTCTTTTATTAATACATGCATATCGACATACGAAAGCCTTAAATTTTGACAAGGTATGGGATAGTCATAGTTCACGGACGCAAACACACATATCCCATAACAAATTGCAATATATAAAACCATAAAGATTAATACTGCAAAAACATCTTCCAAACAATTTTAGAATTTAAACAAATAAACCTAAAAAAATGAAGATGAAAACGTTGGAATACCTGTGTAATAATAATAATCTATTCCAAACTTTAGTTATTCTTCTAAATAAAACAAGAAAATAAAATTCTCATCAGAAGATTTACTAGATGTAAAATTCCTATAAAGCATTTCACTTACTTTGAATACTCTTCTCATATTTTCTGTATTCATCAGGCTCATCTTCGATCAGATCAATTCTAGGTTCCAGATTATCCATATTTTCTTCAAGTCTCTTGGAAGAGGCTTCAAGTTCACTTTTCAGGCACGCATTTGTTCCAAGACGAGATTCATGGTTAAAATGAGCTTATCAAAATGAGCAACAAAGATGTTCCCGTCCAGAGAAGAACCATAATTGTCAGGGATCATTACATTATCAGAAGAATCAAGCCGTATCTTCTTAGATGGAAAGAGAACGGTCCAAACATCACTTTCTTTGCTTGAAAGACTTGAAGAGGACATGATATAAGAGATGGATGAAATGTTTATACTACGGAGAAAAAATTCATCTTAAAAAGAGCTGAGGATAGGAGATAAATATCCAAAATGACCTTTGACCAAAAACCTTAACAGAATTTGGTTATCCTCAAAAAAGGTCTTAAGAAGAAAACTATTTGTAAACAAAAACAATTCTCGGCCAAAATAAATTGAAACAACAACAGAAATATTTCATCACAACCCTCTTGAATATTATGACTTTTGTCTAAGAGGGATAGACAAAAAATCATTAATATAGAATTACAAACTGTAGTTGTTCCAATCCACTACAGGACTTGGTACTTCTTACGAGGGGATGAAGTATTTGTTGTACCTTTTTTTTGCCTTGTTTTTAAGAAAGAAGAGTTATGAACATCATCCTTTCTTTCTTTTAGCACAGATTTGAATACCTTGATTGTTGATTAATTTCGTAAACTATGCATTCTTTTAGAAATCTCTTTTACAAAGGCTAGGGGTTTTGTATGAGATTTTTTTTTCTTCTTCTGCAAACAATGTTTGACAGAGGAGAGTTTTTACTGTTTCTCAGTGCTACAGGTTTTAAGATGATCTTGATAACCATATGAGGAAATCACAAGATTGGGTACATTCTTGTGATTTTATACACAATTCTTGTCGTCAAGGTGACTTAAGACTGATATAGAATCAGGAGGATTTTGCTGAGAATTTTCAAGTGGCATAGTCGAAGAGGTTCGATATGTCTTGTAAGAAGCACGACTGCAACTGATCATCTCCAATTTTAAATTAGACAGTTGGCATTCTAGATTTTCAATCCTTTTTAATTAAGACTTCATTTGTAGTAGAAGTATTTCTGAGGAAGTAAGATTGTCTATCATGGAATAATCAGGACTGTTAGGAGGACAGACGTGATTATCAGAAAAAATATTAAGAGAACCATCACAGATATCATCCTCAGGACAGTAGTCAAGAGTATCCATCCATGCTTTAGTTATCTCACTCATTCCCGTATCAGGACATTTAGAAGTATCATGAACACTTCTATAGCACTTGAAACTAGTATTGTTAACATAGTTTTTCTAAACTTTTTTTATTGATTGACTGAGATTTCTTTTGAGACTTTCTTTTACTCTGTCTAAGAGATTTCTTAAGCTGTTGTATAAACAGTGACAAAGTTGAATTAAAGCAATTCTCATCCCTTTTATCAGTCAATTTAGGACGTCGAAACTTATGATCAAATGCAGCAATATGATTTCTAACCCGATGACGCTTCTCTCTTCATTCAAGTTCAAGATCGAAAATTTTCAACTTTCCAGCAAGGGAATTTTTGGAAAGTGTATCAAGGTTATTTTCCTCGATGATGGCATGCTTCTTAGAATCGTATCTGGATGGCAACGATCTGAGAATTTTCATCACAATATCCTTTTCAGGAATAGTCTTACCCAACGCAAAAGATGCATTAACAATTTCAGACATTTTGTGATTGAACTCATCAAACGTTTCGTCATCTGCCATACAAAGGTTTTCCCAACCAGAACTAAGGTTTTGAAGCCTAGCTTATTTCTCATTGGTATTTCCTTCAAATACGTTTTCTAAGATATCCCAGGCTTCCTTAGACTTTGTGCACATAGTCACATGGTGCTGAAGTTCTGGGGTAATGGCATGTAGGATAACATTTAAGCCGTCAGAATTATGCTTTGCAGCAAGAATTTCTTCTATACTATATCTATTTATATCCTTCGTTATAGATACATTGCCTTATGTATTAACCGAAGGATCATAGACATTAACAACACGTACCCATGTTTGAAAATCACGAGCTTGAAGAAAAGCACGCATAGCAATTTTCCACCATAAGTAATTTGAGCCATCGAAGACTGGTGGTACGTTTATGGAGATAGAATTCATGTCCATAGAATCAGATCACTACAAACACAGACTTATCAGGTCTTTAAACGTGTTTGCCTTCTCTGATACCAATTGAAAAAATGAGGGTACAACAACCTCACCCAATATTTCGCTTAGCAATCTGTATGGACTAACTCCAATATACTTTCAAGAGAATCAATGAGACTCAATCTTTATAAAGTATATCAAAAAATTTATATCTATCTTTCTCGATTCAATACTTACTCAAGCAAATAGAAATTTACGAGTCTAATTGAATACAAGAGAAATCACTTGAAAGATACCAAAGACCAATGTTCAAGTATCACTCAGTGTAAATCAACAACCAAAGGTTGGATATTCTAATTGATTGATTCAAACGCACAACCTGTGATATTTCAATTATATAAAAATATAATGCGGAAAAGAAATAACACAGATACCAGAAGTTTTGTTAACGAGGAAACCGCAAATGCATAAAAACCCCGGGACCTAGTCCAGATTGAACACAAACTATATTAAGACCCTACATACACTAGCCTACTACAAACTAACTTCGGCCTGGACTGTAGTTGAACCCCAATCAATCTCACACTGATCCAAGGTACAATTATGCTCCTACGTCTCTGATCCCAACAGGATACTACGCACTTGATTCCCTTAGCTGATCTCACCCACAACTAAGTTGCTACAACCCAAAGTCGAAGACTTTAATAAACAAATCTGTATCACACAGAAAAGTATACGGTAAATATATGAATCTGTCTCCCACAGAAATACCTACGAGTTTTGTTCCGTTTTTTGATAAATCAAGGTGAACAAGAACCAATTGATATACCAGACTTATATTCCCGAAGAACAACTCAGTATTATCAATCACCTCACAGTAATCTTAATCGACGCGGCGAAAGAAGATATTGTGGAATCACAAACGATGATATGAAGATGTTTGTGATTACTTTTATATCTTGCCTATCGGAGATATCAATGTCAAGCCAATTGTTACGATTGTACTCAACAGGATAGAATCAGCAAGATCAGATTACACAACTACAAGAAAGTAGTATCGGTCTGGCTTCACAATCCCAATGAAGTCTTCAAGTCGTTAACATACCGGGTATCGAAGAAACCTAAGGTTAAAGGAGCATTGACTCTAGATAATACAACTAGTATCACACAGGAGGTGTGGGGATTAGGTGTCCCAGTTGCTAAAGTTCTCCCTTATATAGTCTTTCAAATCAGGGTTTGCAATCAATGTTAGGTTAGTAAATAAGCATTCAATATTCACCGTTATATGAAAACCTGATTATATTCAAGCTAATATCTTTCAACCGTTTGGTCGAAAACTTAGCTTGTTACACACAAATGAAATGTACGATTTTTGGTTTGTGTAACCATACCCAAACATGTACATTCGTTGGTTCAACAATAGTTAACCAAATGGTTAGCCATATGAGCAATTTCATATCAACCATATTCTTCTTCACCATAACTAGTTCAAATGACTCAAATGAACTAGTTAGAGAGTTGTTCAATTGCTTAGATCTTACTGTAGTATACAAGACACAATCGAAGAAAAAACGATTTGATTCACTCGAATCGATTCATGAACTTTGTACCCACGGTTTGCAAAGTTGCATTCTTTAGTTTATATAAGTATAAGTTCACGAATAATCGTTTTTTGAAATAACCAACTTAAGTTCGCGGACTTAAGTACCCTGAATAAGTTTGTAAACAATTCATAAACTCCAGCAGATTTTCTCGGGACGAGAACCTCCGATAATTCGCGAACTGGTTTCGCAGACTGGGTTCGCGGACTCTATTCCGGTTTTCCTAATCAGTAAAGTACGCATACTTTGGTTCAAGGAATAAGGATTTATACATATATGTGTTACCACACAATGCTTATATCCAACAATAGTTATATATTATAAAATCCCATTTCAATCATTGAAACATTCTTAGAGGACGTTATATAGTTGTTATTCACAAACCATTTCTCGTCAAAGCCATTTTCAAGTGATTGAAACTTAACATGACTTTCGTCACTAGGGAAAGATGAACTTGGCCAAAGACAAAGCTTTCCAACACATATTTCGAGAAATATATAGGCGAGATAAACTCGGCTCGAAATAGCAAATGTGTATAATCAAAGTCTATATAGTAAAACGACTTTTGTCTCATGATAGGATATAGAGTAGATAGACTTTTGAGTGATAGATAAGTTCAAGTATCCACATACCTTTTAGTCGATGAAGTTCCACCAATTCCTTGAGTAGTTCTTCGTCTTGTATGATGATCGCCATGGAGTTCTTAAGCTCAACTACACTTTCTATCCTAGTCCGAGACTTAGCTATAGTAGGCTAGAAATCAAGACTTATAGCTTTGAACACTAGCATTGACAAACATGCTTTAGATAGCAACGCATGCGAGTTTGACCGAGCAGTGCTCTAACACACACATTACCTTTGAAAGTGATACGATATATGTTAGAAAATCAATCAAAATATGAAAAAAAATATATTTGCATTCAAAGAATTGGCGGAGAAGTTTTTTTTTTTTGATCGATAGAAGTTTTACCTTTTGCGATGTTTGTTCTGAGACTTCGATATATAGAGCCTTCTTTAATGGGGATTTCTGTTTGTTGTTATAAATTTTGATATCTTTTAGCCCAAACATTTTACTAATTCACCCTATTTCTCAAGTGTAAGAACTACCATTTAGTCCTAGAAATAATATATTAGAGTGAGTTTGGTCCAGTGTACCAAGTCAACTGTCTGTTTGATACTTTTTCAAAATATATATTATTGTTTCGTCCTAAATATTATTGTTTGGTCCTAGATGATATCATGGATGATGTAATTTTCGTTTGGTAGTGGCAGAAATACCCTTTAAAGTCCATATATATACAAAAAAATTGTAGAAAATATCCCATTCTCAGATTTACTTTCTCTCTCCTCTCTATTTTCAGATCTAGTTTCTCTCCTCTCCATTTTTATTTTCTGTTTTCTGCTGTAAAGAAACGATAGAGATTTGTGTTTTTTTTAGGGTTTTAATTTTTAGAGGTGATGAAGACGATGAATTATATAAAGATTATGAATACAACGAAGATGAAGATGTTGTTGAAGAGGACGAACTCTGTTGAAGATGTTGCTGTTGTTTTGATGATGAAGACGATGGTGTTTCGAAGATTTTGTTACTTTTTATGAAGATTCTGCTGCTGTGCATGATGAAGAAGAAAAATGTGATGAAAAACTAATATAATCTTCAATCTTCATCTCAGATCTGTTCTTGAGTTTTTTTCGTCATCTTCATCGTTTTCTGGTGCTGCTGTTGAAGATAGATATACACTACATTCCTTTGATTTTTTTACCAACAATGTTGGTGCTACTAAATTCTCTCATAACTATTCTGAGAGAATATCTAACAAATTCTGCCATATATTATACTAGGGCTTAACCCGTGTCGTAACGGCACGGGCATAATTTTTATCTGTAATGCATTTTCTGACGTTTCGTTATTGTATACTTATTATTTTTCGGGTTTGCCTCTTTATTAAAAGTGAAGAAAAAATTTTCAGCCTGCAAATCCTTTCTCATGTACCCATTTATGATTTATTTGTAGTATACTTGACACCTTCACATCTTAACGAAAATGTTGGAGTTGTATCCCCAAGGCACGATTTTATCATAATAAATTTTCACTCTATTTACCAAAAAAAAAAAGACGTTATGTGTTTTATAGTTAACAAAGGTATTTTATGGATCATTTGAAATGATATTGAATTTCTATTATTTTAGTAATCGTGCAAAACCAAAAATTTGAACTATGTTAGTTATTAAAAATTTACATCATCTTAGTTCATTCCTCGGGTAGGCCTTAAAAATGTCCAGATCCTTGTTGACTTGTTTTCCTTTAAGAATACTCAAAAAAGATTAAAACCTAATATGGACTCAACAATAAATATCACATTGTATGTTCTTACGAATTCAATAACACAATCAGATCTCTAATACTTAAAAACTCCTATACATTCTACGATCTTGACCTTCCAAATGTGAGGTTATTAACTGCATAAAAATGATGAAACCATGCTTAATTAGCTAGTCAGTCAAATGGCTAACCACTTAACCTGATAACAGTAGACTCTGTTATCCATCATTGAACAGAAATGACGTTAAAACATTTAGTAAGAAATATTTTATGTGTAAAATACCTTATAAAATCTCTTGGATGCAATAATACCTACAATCAAATTTTGTTAGCTCTTAACTTTAGTTTATTGACTATAATATTGTGACTCTTCAATTTACATTATATTTGCGTTTATTACCTGAAATTTTAAAATCATATAAGCGTGCTCGAGAAAATCTCTTCACAAGGTAGGATAAGAGTCTCGATGCCAAATTATAGTGATATACATGTGTATATTATCAATATCTTCTTTGCACTATCTTATAGAAGTAAAAGTGCGCAAAATAAATATATGTGCTATCATTTATAATAGTATTGTTTTAAAACCACGGTACAGTTTTAACGGATCCATAAAAGACTAAAATTCTAAAAATCCATAACAACAAAGTAAAAATAAAATATTTAGCAATGTGATCAAAGTTTGAGAATATAACAAATAATAGTAAATCATTCAAGGATAACAATTGGCAATAGAATAGAGACTAAGAATGAGAAGGTTACATTGTGATTTGTGTGGTGAAATGAAATTAAATAGAAAGAGAAATTATGAGCCAGATTATCTCAGGGTGTCTGTTTAACTCAGAAGGCGAGTATAAAACGGAACAATTTAAGCATCTAATTTATTACAGAGTCGAATGAAGAAAGGAACATTTTTAAACATATGAGTATTGGAAGTTTTTTTTTTATTTATTATTTTTTGGTAGAATCTATGTTTTAGATGCAACAACTTTAGTTAGCATCTTACGTTTTATACCGAAGAGGAAACTGGCAGAGTAACACTAACATATTAGTTATCTGAAGATGATGAGTCCCCTATCCGATTGGTTGGACTAAAGAATAAAGCATTTAAAAGTGTTGTTGTTGTCGCTACTGCTTTCCTTACGTTGAACGCTATTAGGAATGTGAGAACATTGACAGATCACGAATGAAATGTATGATTTGCAAAATATACAAATCGTTATAATTCATATAAGGAATAAAGTACATAGGTGGTTAACCGTAAGATGAGTTGCTCATTTGGTATTTGATATATGATTTATGATTCTCGATATTCATTTCCACCAGCATTAAGGAACTTTGTTTGGAGTAATATGAAAACGAAGATGGAAACAAAATAAGAAGAAAATAATGCATGGTATGATTTAACTTGGATGTTCCACCAGGATTTCGACAAGCACAATTGGGATATGTTGGGATTTTCTCAATTCTTCAATGAATTATGTTATTATCATGAAGTTTATTTTCCCGAACATGTATCTTCCGTGGTTATCTATCTTATTATTATTTTTTTTTCATTTTTTTTCCGATAAACTTTGAAAAATTGGAACCCATTAAAAAACTTTTTTGAGTCTGATTGTGTCACTTATTCTTTTTTAGTCATACTCTCTTGCATTTCATGACCTGGGAGCAAGGAATAAAATAACATTGATTCAAGACTATGTAACTAATTCTATCTGGAGAAACAAAAAAAGATTAATCATACTTGCCATTATGGTTGAATGACTACATGAGTGCATCCACCACCACTATTTCTATTGCGACAGGTTCCGCCACCACTGTCCATAACACCATAATATTTTTCCATCTCCACTGCTCACTAACTCCACGAAAACCACCATTGTGGCCACTCAAAATAGTATGATCAGACTCAAAAAAGTTTTTTAATGGGTTCTGACTTTTCAAAATTCAACACATAAAAAAAATGAACAAAAATAAGATAGATAACCATGAAAAATACATATTTGATAAAGTTAACTTCATAAAAAATAACATAATCCTTCGAAGAATTAAAAAAACCTCACTGTCTCCGAATTGTGCTTGTCAAATCCCAATGGAACATCCAAAATAAAATCACATCACATTCGATAAAACAATCATAATTTTCAATTATTTTTTCTGATTGAGATTCAAATCCACATAAAAATAAGAAAAGTAAATAAATCATGACCTAGGAGCAAGCAAAAAAAAAGTTGATTTAAGACTATGCAAGTAACTCGATTTGGAGAAACAAAAAAAGATTAATCATACGTGTTATTATGGTTGAATGACTATATGAGTGCATCCACCACCATTCTTTCTACAGGGACAACTTCTTCCACCGCTTTCCATAAAACCATAATATTTTTTCCATCTCACTGCTCACCTACTCCATCAAAACCACCACTATGGTTATTTATATAATTGTTATCAAATCTAAGTATTAGTTGATAAACATATTTATATAATTATTAATAAAGTAACTTATTTACAATTATTTTTAATATGTCATTTATTATGACGTAAAACATTATATCATTGTTATAGGAAAAGCTAAATTGTATATGGGGAAACAAATGACAATTAGGGTGGAAACAAATATCGACTGAAATTGTAAAATGTAAAAGAATATATCGGGCCTTTTCACTTTTTTCCCCAACAATATGACAAAATGATAAAATTCTTGATTACTTAGTTCAAATGGTTTATCATGATTTAAAAAGATCATAATGCCACTAAAATATTCAACTTCTATACTACATAAGAAATAATATCATTTGAATTATTATAATAGAATTATTATTATTTCGGTTCAAGATCTTACCGTGTAATCGGTCGATAATATTGTTATAATCGATCAATTTTTTTAAGTTTTTATCGTATAAAGAATTCGACAATTTCATGACCAAGCATAATCACTAATTCTGGCACGGATTTGTGAAAACTTAAGTTAATCGTTGCTCAATCAAATGGGTGATTATAACTGTTGCTTACTATGGTTTTTGTCTCAATAAAAATGAAGAACCATCAAATCATAAGATAAGAAAATCAAAAGAAATATACACAAAGATTTTATAGGAAAAAAGATTCTTAACTATAATGGAGATATTACATGGAAGAATCAGTAAGATTACTCGGTTATTAGAAAAGAATTATTTCAACCATAACTACTCCAATTTCAACCTCTTTTAACCAGAAGTCATCTTTTCCCCTAACTATTATAGCTTTCCTAATAACAAAAAACAAACATTAATGAGACATTAATGATATTGTAAGTAAATTTTGGCCGTCAGATGTATTATTAGTCCCAATCACAACCATTAATTAATTATGAGAAAAACCATTAATAGTTTTGATTGATATAGTTTTTATTAAGATTACTTATTAATAAAATTATGCATTTATTAGATTAATTAAGGGAAATAAAAATTTAATAAATCACCTTCAAAAGCAATTAATGAGACATCAATTAATAAAACACTAATGATAAGTAATTAAAGAGATATCAATTAATAAAACACTAATAATAACATTTAAGTTGAACAAATCAATACTATAGATTTATCTTTGCCAAGGATAAATCCTGACCACTCTTTATCTAGGCAAAGTTATCCAAACTGTGCTATGTATTCTTGATTTAAATCTACAAAGAATATAGATGTACGCATCACAATCTGTTTTTTTTTTCCCATAAGAAAGGCAAAGCTCATTCAACATTGATAAATCCGCGATTCTGAATTGGGAAGGTTACACAATTGTCCAAGTAGGTTACGTAATTCACTTGGTGTTTTACATCATACTTAAAGTATTCTTCAGACAAACAACATACACAGGAAAAACACATAGCATTGTAGTTGCAGACCCATTTCAAGGAAAAGTTTCATACAATTCCATACCAACTCCTTCGTAGCATAACAAGTTTAAATGGCATGATTTGGATAGAGCGATCACATCCAAACCACATAACAGGTCTACAAATAGTATAGAAGTTAGGATCCATAGATCCAACCATTTTTCAAGGTTTTTTCCATAATCATAGTAACACAAGTGACACTGATGTATTAGGATCCATACATCCCACCAATTGTCAAGAGTTTTTTTAAAAATAAAGTAACTTAAGTGACAAATAAAATTGAAATCAGTTATCTTTGGGCGGCATGGGTAGGAATCGTTCGAAGTCTTTCTTGGAAACGGCCTGTGTCTAACTGTTGTTGGTGTCTTACGAGTTGATATTGTTGTTGGTGTCTTCGGAGGTGATGTTCATGCTGTTCGAGTTGCTGATCTCTTTGAAGATGTTTTTGCTGATGCTATCTTGATTAAAAACCCTTTCATAAGGTGAAAAAGCAAATCCATATGAAAAAAACCCTATCAAAAATCTTAATCTGAAACCTAAAGCGAAACAAGTAAAAATAGAAAGATGTAAACTTAAATCAAATAAGTAAACGAGATGAAAATCAGACATGCTCAGATCTGCTCTAATGGAACAAATCTGAGCAGATAACAACTTTAGGGTTTTGGTGTTTCCGTCGGGATTTTTTTAAGGAGAGAGAGTTGTTCTTTTTTCAACGAATCACAATCTGTTAAAATTAACTTTGGTAAGACTAACAACAAAAAGTCTTGTAATATCTCCATGTATGTTGTTTACAAACCCTACCTTTATTACAATGCTATACTCTGTTATTAAATATTGACTATTGTACCTTATAAATATCAATTATCTACTCCAAATTATAGCAAATTTTGAATTAAAACTATGATTTTATAAAGCATCAAATGTATAGAAAGCCATACAATACATATTATAAGAACCTAACATGAAATATGACTTATGATATAGGGTGGGCACACATTACCTTTGAAAGTGATATGATACACATTTGAAAATCAATTAAAACATGAAAAAAAAAATATTTGCATTCAAAGAGATGACAGAGAAGTGTTTTTTTTATCCATCGGAGAAGTTTTACCTTTAGCGATGTTTGTTCTGAGACTTTGATATATAGAGCCTTCTTCAGTGGGGATTTCTGTTTGTTGTTACAGATTTTGGTATCTTTCAGCCAAACATTTTACTAATTCATCATATTTCTCAGGTGTAGGTACTACCATTTAGTCCTAGAAATTATATATTAGAGTGAGTTTGGTCCAGTTGACCAAGTCAACTATCTGTTTGGTCCTTTTTCCAAATATATAATATTGTTTGGTCCTTGATGATGTAATGGATGATGTAATTTTTGTTTGGTAGTGATAGAAATACCCTTTAAGATCTATATATATATAAAAAATCAGTAGTAAATATCCCATTCTCAAATTTACTTTCTCTCTCCTCTCTAGTTTAAGATCTAGTTCCTCATCTCCATTTTTTTCTCTTTTCTTCTGCTGGAAAGAAACGACGGAGATTTGTGTTTTTTTCTAGGGATTTGATTTCCATAGATGATGAATACGATGAATCATATAAAGATGATGAAAACGACGAACTCTGTTAGAAGATGTTGCTGCTGTTTTGATGACGAAGACGATGGTGTTTTGAATATTCAACTGTTGTTTATGAAGATTATGTTGTTGTGTATGATGAAGAAGAAGAAAACGATGAAGAAAATTAATATAGTCTTTAATCTTCATCTCGGATCTCTGTTCTTGATTTTTTTCGTCGTCTTCATCGTTTTTTGCTGCTGCTGTTGAAGATGAACTCGTGTTGAAGATTGATATCCTACTGTTTGAATATCTTGAATGAACTCTGATTTTTTATAGATTTTTTTGTGTGTTCATATTCAAGAATGAACTCTGTGTTCTAGGTTTGAGTTAGTTAGTTTTTGATAGGTGTTCATTTTGACGAATGAACTCTGATTTTTGTTCATAATAATAAACTTTTATTGGGTTTTCATTTTGACAAATGAACTCTGATTTTTGTTCATAATTATGAACTTTGATTGGGTGTTCATTTTGAAGAATGAAATTTGTTTTCATATAGGTTATGTTAGGTGCTCATTCGAAAGAACGAACTCTGGTTTCATATAGGTTTTATTCGGTGTTCATTCGAAAGAATGAACTCTGGTTTCATATAGGTTTTATTAGGTGTTCATTTGAAAGAATGAACTCTGGTTTTTATTCATAATAGTGGATTTTTTGTTATGTGTTCATTGGAAAGAATAAACTCTTATGTTTTATTCTCAATAACGAAATTTTTGTAGAATTTGATGAAGTGTAATGAAGTTTATAGAATATAATGAACTGTTGAATTTTAACGAAACATAATTGAACTGAAATTTACAAAAGCCTGATAGTTCATCAAACAGAATGAACTGCAACAAGAAAATAAGTAGGAATTAACGCAGAAGGATATTTTTGTCCATTTAATATTTTCAAATAATTATGGACTAAATGGAAAAAGCATTTTCTCTTAAGACCAAACTGTTGCGGGCCCGGCTATAAAAGGACCAATCATTACTTCCCCCTTCTCAAGTTCATTCTTTCTGGAGAAGTGTCAAAAAGTGAAGTGGCGCGTAGTGATATATGTTTGTCATTGCTTAGTGATCCGCATCATTTCTCTTTGGAAGCGGGTAAAATAATTTTGGAAAGGGCGACTAGATTTTTTTAAAAATCGAAAACAACAAACTCAGTAAGAATATTTTAATTTCAAAAGTTATATTAAGGTACTTAGTAATTTTCGGCTTTTTCGAATCACAAAATCATCTGTTAGGTTGAGAGCGAAATTCATAAAGACTTTCTGAAATGGAAAACCAGATTCTCTTCGAATTAATTTTCTTTTTGTTACCTACTTCTTAGAGAAAGTCTTATACTTTTTATTACCAAAAAGGCTATAAAAAAATTCTAAAAAATTGTATAAATATTAAACAAGAGTTTTTTTTTTTTTTGGAAGAAACAACAGTAAGAGCTCTCGATTTCATGTATTCTGTGGAAGAGTTACATCAATCAAATACTTTCATCGTAATCGAAATACATGAAAAAAATACAGACACATAAAAGAAGTATTAGATATATGTACCCCATTGAGGAAATTGAAGATGCGAGAGAGATGGTGTGAAATTTCTGATTCCACAATTTGACTTTTAGTTCTTTGGTGAGAACCATTTCTTCTTTTTCTTGAAGAGATTCTCCAGAAAAGATTAATTTGCACATAAGATCAAAATTGCAATTACGTCTAATAGTCATGGACCTTCATGTGGATGCAGATCTATGTCACTGCTAGTGAAATCACCCTCAAATACTGTAGATACTATAATTGTATCTATCGACAGAAATTCCTTGAAGGTTATATGAAACTGATTAGACTTGTTCATATTCATGCTATAGGTGGGTACCGGGATTAACAGAGGGTGCCTATTCATATGAGATAAAAAAAACTAAACCGTTCCTGACAGTCGAATTACTCCAATAGTACGGCCGCTAATCCCGGTACCCGCTTTTAGCGATCATGCATGTGGAACTACGACTAGGTTGAAATGGGATAAAATTGTGGGTTGAAATATCACATTCCTACAGTATATATTCAAGGTGAAACACGCTTGAGATATATTCATAACAAACACTCTGAACCCCATTGAAAAAGCTCTTTCTCTTTTCTCACCTCTGTTCCCAAAAACTCTCGGAAAACAATTGATGGCTACAGAATCACCCAATTCATCACGTAAAGGTATTATTTCTCCACGAATTCTTTCAATTCGATTACAGATATTTCGTGGGTTTCTTTCTTTTTCATGTTTCGGTTGATTTTTGAATGCCAATTTGATGTTTTATTCTTTAGTTGTAGTTCATCTTAGGGCAACTGGTGACACTCCGATACTTAAACAAGCTAAGTTCAAGGTATCATCTTCATCACCTGCTCTATCCTGGGTTCTTTTTAACACCCTGTTTGATTCAAAATTTGATGTAGTTTGGAGTAGAGTTGATCCAGTATAGGTTATGGGGGAAACTGCCCCCAATTTCAATTGCAGCACAGGTCATCGTGTTAGTTGGATCAGATTATAACTTGGGTTCTTTCTAAAACTCTTTTTTTATTCAAAATTTGATCCAGTATAGGTAGTGGGGGCAATTGCTTCTTGCTCCAATGGCAGCACAGGGCATTGCATTAGTTGGATTATATTAGAGTTAATTCAGCAAGTCCAGTATATAATGTTCGGGGGTGGGGGGTGCACTGCCCCTCCCAATGGATATTGTGGCCACCCTTTATTCGTAGATTTTTAGCATTGGGGAACAATTGCCCCACATATTAGTTGCTTGTTAACATGAACGATTGTTTGGTTGTTATTTGGTTGTTATTAGATAGTAGGAACCCATAAATTTGCGAAAGTAATTGATTTTCTTCGAAGATAACTTCATAGAGATACGCTGGTAAGTTTTTTTTATTTTCTTTGTTTTTTCTTTAAAATGTTGATGATTCGTAATTTCGACTTGTAATTGGCGAAGAGTAATTGGGATTTTGTTTACTTGACAGTTCATGTATGTAAACAGTGCTTTCTCGCCTAACCCTGATGAATTAGTGAATGATCTTTATAATTTAAGTGACTCTATTACTTTGTGCATTTCGTTATTATGACATTTTTTCTGTTGTTGTGGATAGGAAACGATATGGTTGAGCCTGTGGTTGACAGGTTGAGTGTTTTATGAAATTGCAGAATTTCGGGTCTTATGGAAAACTGGTGGTGAACTATGCATGCTCAATGGCCCGGGCTAAGAGGTGAAGATCTTGGGGCTGGCGTTACAAGATACAATATGAACCATGTAAATCCTCTCTTTTGTTTCAGCTTTCTCTTCTATCATATTCGTATGTGGAAAAACAAGAATAACTTTGAACATTGATTACCATGTACAAAAACATAGGCTTGTCATTGAAGTCATCTTGACTTCATTTTCCTGAGTTCGAGCGTGGTTAGAACTCGAATGAAATTTAGTGGCTATCACAATCTTTTTTTCCTATGTTGTCCCGAGTCTTGTATTATTTTCTCTTATCACTGCACTTTGCAGAGTAAACAATGATATCGTGTTTGAAACATATTGAGTCACAACTACTGCATATTCACTTTGTTGTTACACCTTCTTGACAAATAGGATCCACATAAAATTTTCTGAGAAATTCATTCAGCAGCACATCTTAAGTCATTAACTTTTAGTCGAGACGGTGTAATATGACTGGAGCTTCATGTTGTGGATGAAGAGTTATCATGGTGAGTGGAGCATATGTATAAGCCTATGACAGATCAAATGAAAAGTGCTGTAGAATCATAGCCAGTGCCAGTTCCATCTTAGCTTCAACAATGGCAAAGTTTTGCCCTATACAGATCCTTGGTCCCCATCCAAACGGGAAGAACGCTACTTTACCATTCTTGCCTTCTTTTGATATTCCCTCAAAGAATCTCTCTGGTCTGAATTCTTCTACATCTTCACCCCATAGTTCAGGATCATGATGAATAACGAGTGTTGCTAGTATAATCTCGACCCCGGCAGGAAGACTGAGATTTACAATCCATACTTTCTTGTATGTATACCGATGTTGTTGGATCACAGGTGGATATAATCTCTGAACTTCATATAGCATCATGGTTACGGGTTACCTGCAGTTAGAGTTTGTCAGAAAACACAGTATATGGCATTTAAACATATATGATGCTTCTTTCCAGTTTTGACGATTTTTCTGAGCACTGCAATGGTTATGTAGGTCGACTATCAGATTAAGTACTCGTATAAAGATAGATACTGTAGTTGTTCGCCTTGTTTTAGTTCTAAATGCAGAATGAATTGAAACACTTACAATCTTTAGATGGGCCAGACTTTCAAACTGAGGTGGGTTTTTCCCACAGATTCTTATGACCTCTTCTCTGGCCTTCTGTTGCCAATCTTGATGCATGCTCAAGACTATCATGGTCCATGTAAGCCAAGTCGAGGTTGTATCTTGGCCAGCGAAATGGAACAACTTACATTCCTCTATCACCTCTTCCATAGTCATACAGACGTTATCTGTTGAATTTTTGGCAGTAGCTTGAAGATAGTCAGGGTTGTTACATTGCAATAACAACCATAGTAAATCATCGAAACTAGATTTTGGGTTTCTTATTGCCCGCTCTTTCTTGTTTATCAGTTCTCTGAACATGGCTTTAATTCTATTGTCCAATCCGATTCTTCTCTTGTTCTTCTTTATTGGAAGAAATCTGTTTAAATGAATCTTTTCAAGTTGAATAAAGAGTTTATTTTACATGACAATGAAAAACGGTGAATTGGTTCCCGAAATCAGGAACATAAAATGATTGAGACGCTTCAACCAGTGTAACTTGTTCCTTTTGAAGTTCAAAGATCTTTCTCCCTTCTTCGAAACTACTTCCGAGTGCCGCTCTTGAGAGCACATCTCCGATGAAATTTTGTAGCTTAGGCCAGACATCAACTTCACAAGATTCCCCAGAGGGATCAACCAAATCTATCTTTCAATCAACTTTGCAGAACAACTCGTAAATGCTGGTACCATTCCCTGTAATCATGAAAATTAAGATAAACACATTGATAAACCAACTAATTGACACCCCAATATTTCTTTCAACCCTCAAAACCTCATATAGACGGGTTTTAGCTATCGAACTCGGATATTACCTTCCAGGCAGCACCCCTACACTGGGCTAGCTTGACGGAATTCTTGACACCTCTAGAGCAGCAAGATTATTCAGCAAAGTATAATGAGGAACGAATCATCCCAGTACATGTTAAATCACTCAGTTTGACTTTGACTTTGCTTGTTGCATTTCAATGAATTAATTTTTCTATTCATCTCAAACAAACTTTCTTACCTCTTAAGTAAAACATTTGATGAAGAGGCTCATAGCAAATCCTCCTCTTCTTTTCAATATATATATATACTCCCTTTCAATCAAAAATAAAATAAAAAAGGAAGAAATTTATTAAGGAAACTAGAACTCTATACTCCTCAACCAGAAGTTGTCATGGAAACATCCTCCTCATGTTTCAGTCTTGTATCCATGTTTGAATCTTATCTCAAAAACACATTCAATTCCTCCGGTTTCTTTCCAGAATCCGTCGATATTGATTCTGATACCACTTTACGTTATTGGTCACCAAAACAGCCATCAAGAGTCAAGACTACCACCACTAGTCCTACTCCATGGTTTTGGAGACCACTCAGTTTGGCAGTGGAGTAAGCAAGTTCAATGTCTCTCTACCCATTTCACTTTGTATGTTCCTGACCTTATATTTTTTGGCAAGTCGATAACGAAATCTACAGAGCGTTCAGAGATTTTTCAAGCAGTTTTGATGGGGAAATTGCTAGAGTTGTTGGGTGTTGCAAGGTATTCGGTTCTTGGTACAAGTTATGGTGGTTTTGTTGCATATCACATGGCTAGACTATGGCCTGACAGAGTCGAGAAAGTCATCATAGTAAATTCTGCTATAAATTTGAGGCGGATAGATTCTGAAGAGTTGATGAAGAAAGCAATGATTGAGAAGATTGAGAGTTTGTTCATGCCGGAATCACCTGCTGAGTTACTAACTGTGCATTTATGCACTTTGTTCGTCATCACACTGGTTTCTCTCCATGTGTAAACTTTTTGGTTCTGGTTTAAAATTGGAATCCTATTTTCCTTTATGAGTTACCGAACCAGTACGGGTCCAGGCCCACTGCCGGGTTATTTTAAGGGTTCTGGTACGCGTACCCTTCTTCTTCATCTCTTTGTTCGAGTTCGTGAGAAAGGGCGTTGTTAGGGTTCACGAATTTACTCCATTAAATTCCTTGTGGAGGTCAATAAGGAACAAAGGCTTACCATCATTCTCAAGGAGCATATCAAGTAAGATTTTCTATTTTCTTTCTACTCTTAATTTTAGGGTTCATGAGGAAAATCAATAATGATGATAAGGTTTCTACGAAGATATCAAAAAACCATGTTTCTTCCTCTCTTAGTAGTATGAACATACCTAAGGACCAAGACTCCATTAGAATTAGATTTATCAATGATTCTAGTGGTAAGACCTTTGAAAGGATTTCTTCTAATGGTTTCATTCTAGAAAAGAAATTGGATTTAGTTAGTAGTCATAAAGAAGATTTGATGTGTTTTGAAAAATATGATCTTGGAAACATCTTTAATGGTCTTGGTGAAGGTTTTGATACTCTCACAAGAATCTTCTATGCCAACATTCATGATGTTGATCTTGATGACATGGAATTTAAGACCATGATAGATAGAGAAAGGATTCTTGTTGATAAAGAGTTGATTTCAAAGATTACCAAAATTCCATTGGGTAATTTCCGTCTTCCGATACCAAGGAAAGAAAGACCATCATATGAAACCATTTATAATGGTCTTTGCAGCAAGAGTGTTGATTGGATTGAAGGGAAATTTTCTACTAATTATCTTAGTCTTGTTTTGATGTCTTTCTAAAAACTTGGTATTCCTAATCTTTGTCCCTCCACAATTGAGAATTCTCGGTAGAGTCGTGAGTTTGCGGAGTTGGTCTATTTCCTTGAATTGGGTACTCCATGTCTTGATATTTGTGGATGTATCATCCTTCAAATGGTCTCGATGACGTCATCCAACAAGAAGTTAGGCTTTCCTTGCTTAATTGGGAAAAATTTTCATGAACACTCCTTTACTCCCATTGGAAACTCTCTTGGAACTCCCAAACTTGTCCGTCCTTGTACTTTCAAACGTATGAAGGAAAATGCTTGCAAAAGACAAATATGTGATTCCATTGACGGTTCTTGTGATCCTACCACCTTTAGTATTCTTCATCAAATTCGCAAAGGTGAGCGTAAGATCAATTCCAAGGTAAAATATGTGCAAGAACAAATTCTTGTGATTGCTACAAAGTTTCTTGGATGGACTCTGATGATGAAGATGATGATTAGTTTCTCATATCTTATCATTTTGTCTAGGAAACTTCTTATGAGAATTTATTCTTGTGTTTTAAGAAGGATAGCTGGGGTTTGGAATAACATATATTATGATTACACATAGTTATTGCCAACGATTTTCATCTTGCAATGTTTTTAGATTTATTTATTTAAATTCTAAAGTTTATTTGGAAGATGATTTTGCAGTATTAATCTTTATTGGTTTTATATATTGCAAATAATGTTATGGGATATGTGTTTACGTCCGTGAACTTTGATTGTCCCATATATCTCAAAAGTTATCTATTGTGTCATTATGCAAATATTGATGGAAAATATAATGAACTTTTAAATTGCAAAGATTAAGTATATGATATTATTATGAAAATATTGATGAAAAATAGAATGAATCTTTCAATATTCCGCAGTATTGATCTTTCCCTGATCCACTTCTATGTAAAAGTATTGTACGACTCCGTAAGTTTTCTTATTTTGAGAATTTCCGATTAAATTAATCATTGAGGTTCCTTTGTGGTTAATTTAATTGAGTTTTCTGGATACAAGTTCATGTTTCATGTGATTTGTTAATGTCCAAAGAAATCCTTCTTTTCTTGCAAAAGTAAGGTCGCTCTTGTTGTTCTTTCGGGAAGGACATTTTATGGGGGAGAGTTCTTAATTGAACTTGTGCTTAATTGCCAAATCTTTATGGGGAGTGCGGTTGTGGAATATTGTAGGAGCTTTCTTGTATCTTTATAAACTCCTTGATGAAAACACTAAGTTTCGACTATGAGAATGAAATCATCGAAACAAGTTAATATGTTCTCTTTTAGTCATAACGTATCTCTTTGAGAATTTATTATGATCCCACTAGTTTTCGTATCTTTGCCATTTTATGTTGACAATAGGGGGGAGAATTATTGTGTAGTTCACACTAGAAATACATATGGTTTACGGATCATTATGTAAGGGGGAGTGGTTTTCATTGTGAGATGAAGTATTGACTAAGAGGGAGTGATACATATCACCGTAGTATTATTATGAAAGTTGTGATACAATTGAACTTTGATGTTGTGTAATAATACTATGACACTGTATAACAATACAAAAACGTCTTTTTTTTATATATTGTTATGGCTACGGATTTTCAACAACTATGCTGCTGAGTTGAACACGTTCAGAATCACTGGAGTACTTGGAAGTGACGAAGAATTCGAGTAATGTTGAAGAACCAAGGAAATCAAGCATTTGGATGAGAAGCTACAAAGTTTATTTATTTTGTAATCCATATATATTGATAGTTTTGTCACTAAAATTGACAAAGGGGGAGATTGTTAGAGCACTGCTCGGTCGAACCCACAAGCGTTGCTATCTCAAGCTTGTTTGTCAAGTTTAGTTGTCAAAACTATAAGTCTTGATTTCTAGTCTACTTATAGATGTGTCTCCGATTAGGATAGAATGTGTAGTTGATTTTTGGACTTCACGACGTTCATCGATTGAAGACGAAAAACTACTAAGGGGAGCTTGTGGAACTTCATCAATAAAAGGTATGTGGAGACTTGAACTCATCTATCACTCAGAAGTCTATTTCTATTCTATCTCCTATTGAGACAAAAGTCGTATAGCTATATAGACTTTACATTATACACATTTGATATTTCGAGTTGAGTTTAACTCGCTTACATATTTCTCGAAATATGTGTTAGTAAGATTTCACTTTAACCAAGTTCATCTTTTATTCTTGACGAAAGTCAAAAGATGATCATGTGAAAATCGCCTGATCACATCTTACATGATTTGTGTGAGACAATCATTTGATGTAGACTCGGAATGTTTCGTATTGATCATTCGATCACTTGAAAATTGCTTTGAATCTAATAATTTGTGTGAGACATCTATTCTTGTCTTCCAAGAATGTTTCAATGATTTAAATGGGAGTTTAGAACAATTAACCTTTGATTGGATATAGCACAGTATGCGTACTTTTATTCTAACTGTTGCATGTGTAGTCCAAGTCCGGGAATTTAGTATGCATACCCGTACGCGTACTGATTCAACAGTTGAAGTCCGGGAACTATAGTATGCATACCCGTACGCGTACTGATTCAACAGTTGAAGTCCGGGAACTATAGTATGCATACCCGTATGCATACTGATTCAACTGAGTTCGGTCATGAATGACAGCATGCGTACCCGTTTGCATACTGGTAAACAAGACCAAGTCCGGGAACTTAGGTATGCGTACCCGTTTGCATACCTAAGTAGGTTAAGTTCTAAAATCGATTATGTATGTTTACATACTCATGAACAAATACATTTATATAATAAGGAATGAAATCTTTGCAAACCGTGGCTATAATGTTCATGAATCGATTCGAGTGAATGAAAATCGATTTTTCTTTAATTGTGTCTTGTATACTTCTATGAGAATATAAATAATTGAACAACTCTATAACTAGTTTCATTTGAGTCATTTGAACTAGTTGTGATAAATATGAACAAGGTTGATATGAACGTGTTCATATGGCTAACTTCGGTTAACTATTGTTGATCCAACCAAGTGTACACGTTTAGATTCGGTTACCCATATCTAAATAAAGACACATTTCATTTGTGTATAACAAGCTAATGTTTGAAAGATATTATCTTGACTCTAATCAAATTTTCATCTAACGGTGAATATTGAATGCTTTTTTACCAAGGTAGCATTGATTGCAAACCCTGATTTGAAGACTATATAAGGGAGAACTCTAGCAACTGGGAAACCTAATCCCCACACCTCCTGTGTGATACTAGTTGTGACTAGAGTCGATTCTCCTTTAACCTAGGTTTTTTCTCAAACCATTATAGGTTAACGACTTAAAGACTTCATTGGGATTCTGAAGCCAGACCCAACTATTTTCTCTATAGTTGTGTGTTCTGATCTTACTTTGTTCTATTGTATTGAGTACTATCTTTTCTAAGATTTTCTTGAGATTTAATCTCCGATAGGTAAGATAAAAAGTATTCACAAATCTCTTCGTCTTATTCTTTGTGATTCCACAATATCTTGTTCCGCTACCATACGGTTAAGATTATTGTGAGGTGATTGATATTACTAGGCTGTTCTTCGAGAATATAAGTTCGGTACATCAATTGGTTCATGTTCACATTGATTTATCAATAGACGAAACAAAAAATCGTAGGTATTTCTGTGGGAGACAGATTTATCTATTCAGTAGACTTTCCTGTATGAGACAGATTTGTTTATCAAGTATTCGACTTTGGGTCATAGAAACTCTTAGTTGTGGGTGAGATCAGCTAAGGAAATCAAGTACTTAAAGTCCTGCTGGGATTCAGAGGCGTAAGGAACGCGGTTGTACCTTAATCAGTGGGAGATTGGTTAGGGATCAACTACATTCCAGTCCGAAGTTAACTTGTAGTAGGCTAGAGTATGTAGCGGCTTAACATAGTGTGGTGTTCAAATATGGACTAGGTCCCGGGGTTTTTCTGCATTTGTTGTTTCCTCGTTAACAATATTTCTAGTGTCTGTGTTGTTTCTTTTCCGCATTATATTTTTATATAATTGAAATATCAAAGGTTGTGTGTAGTTCAATCAATAGGTGAATCCATCCGTCGGTTGTTGATTGAAATTGATTGACGCTTGGATATTGGTCTTTGGTACCATCCAAGTTATTTCTCTTATTAATCCGACTCACAAATTTATATATATTCGATTGCAGATTGATTTGAGAAATTGAGATATAACTCTTGGATATATTTTCCTTGATTGAGTCTGACTGTCTAGTTGATTCTCTTGGAATTATATTGGAGTTAGTCCATACAAATTTCCTAAACGAAATATTGGGTGTGATTGTTAGACCCCCGCTTTTTCAACTTTTGTAACCTAGACTCTTTGAGTCCTTTTTAGCTATTAGCTGGAGACATGGTCACGTGGGATGGCTTAGGGGTTAAGTACCAGTGGGTTTTAGTTACTAGTGGGATAACTAAAATTTCTGCCTGGGCTGTTTTTCTTTCCTTTTTTCTATTCCAAACAAGCTTTTACACATTTTAGGCAGCACCACCCAGTCTCCCCCTACTTCCCTCACCGATTTAGATACGACATTGTTTTTACACGGTTAGTTGATGTCACATTTTCTGACGATCCTGATATAAGATATTTTTCATACCATCGAATTATCTCATTGCGCCCATGTGATGATTTTGGGCTAATCGAGATGTTGCTAAATTTATTAGGTTTTATTAAGAAGTTATTTTCTGATTGTGCTCTTCCTTGATGGACGATCAAGATCTAAAGCTAAAACCCTATGAACTTGGTCTTCTCTCTTCCTATAAAAGCATCACAATACCCATCAATACAGTGTTGAAGAAATTACTGCTCATTACGATTAAGGTCAAGAAAGAGAAGCCAAGACCTCCACAAAGTATTACAACTACCACTAGTTAATCGAAGACAGAATACAGACTAGCCTATAAAATATATAAAGTATTTCTCATAAACTGTTCTTGCATATTTATTGTGTGATTGTCATGAAGTTCACAATCAAATGATCTTAATTTACATATCTATAAAGTGGGACATTATTAATCAGTGTTGATCAATTTATGATAAATTCCTACATACATTTATGAAAAGTTGATCAATGTAATTGTTAAATACCTGAATTTGTCACTGAGCAATTATAACAAGTAATAAGTTTGTCATATAAATTTTACATGTTACCATACATGACTTCTTCTACAGCATTTTTTGTTCTTTTTGCATCTCAAAGTTTGAGAAACAAAAGAGTGAGTTAGGGAGAATGAGTAATCTTACTATAAACTTGAATAAATAAAATTTTATTTAGAGAGATACAATTGAATTAATTGTTACAATTATAATTTAATTTTCATCTTAATGATAATGGTGGAGATTGTGATATTCATTGTTGTTGTTAAGCTTTAAGCTTCTCTTTCCACATCCCCCACCATCTGTTTCCCGGCAGCAATACCTATTCCACAGCCAAACAAACTGTTTGTACATATCAGTTTTAAAATACACTCATTTGTATGATGGTTAAGGTGTGAGGCAATTGCAATTTGTTGTATACAAGTACATCAATGGTTAATATGACTACCAAATTTACCTGTGTTTGATGATGGTTTTGAGATGAGAGTAGGGACAGCGGAGATGGGCCCCGCCACGTGTGCAGGTACACCCATAGTCTGTTGATAAAATTGTTGGTAGTAGGGGTAGGGCACTGGCACCATAGTCCCTGCTGCTGCTTGTCCACCTGGATACACCTGTTGTTGCGGGTAATGCCCATTCATCTGGGTCCCACTTGCGTAGTTTACCTTCTGTATTACATCATGGCAGATTTAATCTTAATCAGATTGGAACCAACAACATCTAAAACCAAATCATAATTCATGATCGTTGATTATTAGACCCACCTGATTATAAGTGTAATTAGCCGGAATGTAGGTCGGAGAGTATCTGATACAAGAAAATAAAAGTGTTAGTCATTTGCAGCTTTATGCGCACTCGCTAACAAAAAAATCTAAAAATTCCATTGAGCTTGTTTTAGGTTGTGAATGTCATCAGACTCCAAATCTTCAATCAATGTTCAAATTTGTCACCAGATTTATCATAGTGGTTTGTGAATAGTTTTTTTTTTTTTATATACCCAAGCTCAAAATTAGGACATACCCGTAGTGCACTGGAACAGCATGATGATAAGGAGAAGCTGGTGTTGCAGTTGGGTAATACCATTGCACTTGGTTTGCTGCTGCTACTGGTGGTGTGCTGGACCTACTTCCATGGTTTGATCCTATCATACATGAATATTGAAGAGCATAAGCAACATATTATTATCTACATCTACATATGTCTAATAAAACTAGAGATTTTCACTTCATCAACCAAATAACTGTTTTATCTGATCCAACATTGTGAAACTCTAAAAAAAAAAAACTATAAATATATTCAGGATTAAAATATGTTTAAAATTCTGCCTGCTTTCGTTTCTTTCTATGTTTGTACCTTGTTGGGTCGATGGAGCAGAAGTAATCACCCTAGGACGACGTGCACCTAGTGAAGCCAGGTTGCAGTTAGCTCTGCGTCCATTAATCATGGGTGTAGCTTCTTCACAAGCATTCTTAGCCGACTCTGGTTCCTTGAAGGTCACCTGCATATGTAGAAATACCATTAGTTATACGCAAAATTGAATAATGTGCAGCATGATTGCGAATACAAAGCTAAGAAAATGAAACAAAAAACTTACAAATCCGTATCCTTTGGATCTGGAAGTGAGTTTATCACAGATAATAACAGCTTCCAAGATATCACCATACTTCTCAAAATGATCTCTCAATGCTTCTTTGGGAGTTTCCCATGCTAATCCTCCAACAAATACTTTTGTGAGTGTGGTATCACCAAATTGTCCCATCATATTCATTGTCTTCTTCTTTGTGTAATGTGGATGATGGCTTTGAATTATTATCAGTGTTTTCTTCTTGATCAGAGATAGAATTGAAGAAGAGAAATGGTATTAGAGAAAGAAGTATGGGTTATATAGAGAGGATGAGGAGGAAAAAGATGTGAAGAAGTGTTTGCAGCTTTAGATTATTACATGAATAAAGAAATGGAGATTAGAAATTGGAGAGAAAGAGAGTAGACATTAGACAGATAGACTTTGCATAGCTAACAACGTGCTTTGGTGTCTTTTCATTTTTAACTCAAATTTTTGTTTGTCTGAGCTTTTGTCTTTGGAATTGGCTGTTTGGACTGTATGTCAGGTTTTTTACATTTAACTAATGCTAGTTAACTATGGGTAAGTTTGCGGCTGTTTATACTTTTTCCTTGGTAGTGTGAGCAGTTTTCAGCAGTCACTTAATCAGAACTAGTAATCGGCTGTTTTTCGATATGTCGGCGTTTGGAGGTCCATCAACTATTTGCATGTTGTATTTTGGTTCAGAAACACAGCCAGGTTTGAAAATAAAAAGAGTATCGAAATTTTAGGTTTCGCGTAAATCTATTAGGAAATAACCTTTAAAACCTAGTTGATAAGTGGAGTCAGTTGCACACACTAGGTCTAAACTGCTTCTGCCTTAGTTCATGTTTCTACATGATCCAAAATTCACCGCATGGTTCAAAATTTGTCATATATTCCAAATTTTGTTTTAAGAGACAAATCTGTGTGGCTAAAAAAGTCGGATGACCCAAAATCTGCGTTGTTGCCTGAAAACTGTCGCTTGACTTGGAGATCTGGTTTTTATTTCTTTTTACCTAAACTTTTTACTTTTTAACCAAAAATGTGCTTGGTGACCAAAAATTCGCCTCCTCACCTAAAATTTGTAAAATGTAGCATAGAATATGTCTTCCCCTCGATATTCAAGATCTGCATTGCATGATCCAGTTATAAACCAGAGGCGGTTGGTTATTATTTGATTTGGATTTGCATGTTGTGGAAATGCAGCGAATGGAGATTCAGTTGTTTGATTTTGCATAATTGCATCTCCTCCATTGTTGTGGATGATGATCTCCATATGGGTTACCACGTGCTATCTCTGTAAACTACAAATATCCATACATATTCTATAGTGTCTATACAGCTCTAGACCAGCTCAGAATATTAGTCCTCTCATTGGTTGTAGGCCACCATGATCCTTGGCAGACAAAATATGTTACTATAACCTGAATCAACGGCGCTGTTTATATTTTTCCACAGATTCTGTATCCATAACAAATGGCGGGTTTGACGCCGTTTGTCCTTCCAGTTACCTAATCGTACTCCTGTTTCACTCTGCAATATTGGAATTTAGAGAGGGTCAGTCGTAAGTAACGTGGCCAGCTCTATTACTAGCTAAGCTAGCTGATGCATATAAACAATATAAAAAATCCACACATTACTCTCTGAGAGCATATGGGGTTATATAAAAATCTCAATGACTCGATCCAAGGGGTAGTTTGGTTGGTTGCACTCATGTTTGGAGTTCATTTGTTGTTGTTGAAAGAAGGTCTGTACTGAAATTGAAAGAATTTTTTTTTTACCGACCCTTCAATGTTGGATAAAAGATTTACCAACTGAAGAGCAGTAAATATTGACAGACTTAAAAGTGTCCAGATGAGAAGACTAGAAACCAGTGGGCACAATGACTAGTGGTCTAGATAGGATTCCAAGCCAGAAAGGAAAACCAAAAATAGGTAGACTCTCTTCTTTTTTGACTTTTGAAGAGAGTGAATCACAGATAATTGACTAGCTAGCTCTCATGCATCATGATAACAAGTCAATCGAATCCTTATTTGAAAGCTAGATCGTTTATTTTGCTTGAGCTAATGACTATACCCTAAAACACAAGCCAAATGAGATGGTTAGCTGGCAAAAGGATTTCATGTGCTCAAAGTCATTATAGAGACATGAGAACTTTTAGTGGTTTTCAGAAGAGTGACTAGCAACTACTGCTACTTCCCAAGGCCTCTGAGACTGCATCAATTTTTCTCTCTCTAAAACTATGCAAATCACTTGCGAGCGAGTAGTAATTAAAATTAGAGGGGTGTGAGTGAGTTGGATGCAAGAACTATTAGGAACCGACACAAGATGATGGTCACGTCGTGGCAACTGGCATTTCCCTTGTTAAAATATTAACAACACAATTTATCTCATCGTGCCAACAATTCCTTAGTTTAAGGATTCCTCCTATTTGTATCTGCTCTGCTCCCCTGTCTTTGGGTGGAAAAATTGAATCATCATAACATATGTGTGTGAGATTCAGCAGTGGTGGTTACTTCCTCCCTCCTTTCCCTTTTCATCTGCTCATTGTCACTCGCAAATCTCAAGTACCCCAGTCAGCTTCACGTGACTTAAACGTGCAGCATCGCATGAGATCATGTGCCCTTTTCACGTTCAATCACGTGCCAAAGCAGTGATGCGATTTTGAGCCTAAGACCATCCTTGCGCTTTACGTGCCCATGACCCGTCCTCATTCCTCAAGCATCATCCTACTGTACTCATCATTCTGCAAGTGGTGAGAGTATACAGATCCAAATGAAGCAGTGCAAACTTTTATTATTGCGCTTTCAAAAATGTACATTTCTTCTTTCCTAGAGAGAAAGAGCCAAAAAGATTGCAAAATACAACAACTGCAAATCTTTCTTGTAGCAAGATAAGAGTGAGTTGTTTTGAATCAGTAACAAACTGTTAGCGAAACAAAAGAATGATCAATGCTGCTATCCCGTGGTGAGTCAGTTCAAGGGAGGTGGTTTGCGGGAGGTGCTGGAAGATTGGTGCACTTTGTGCAGTCAAATGGTCCTATCTCTTGGTTCTTTCGTTTGACCTGGAAAAAACAGAAAACCAAGTAAAATGTCAAATTTAAAACTCAAATTGAGATGAATGGGGTGGGGTTTTTCTTTAGGACCAGTTTCTACTGGAATCTGAGAGATAAAAATGACATCAAGAACTAATCAGAGAATTAGAAGTAGGCTATCATACCGGGGACCAAGGACTGGGCTCTGGAACAGACTTGTCAGGTGGTGAGTTTTGTACGGCACCTGTCTTCATTGTTAGAATGTCCTGCAATAATAGTAAAACAAAAACGTTGTAGCATAGAACTTAACTAATAAATACGAGAATTGCAGTCATTTTTCTGATCCTTGACAACCAAAACTTAGGGTCAATTTGTACTGTATGGATTACTAGGATCACTATATGCTGGGAACACCACAATGTAGCTACTAAAAGACCGTAATGAGGTAAGTGTAAATCACATTTGAAATTACCTCTCCGGCAGCTTCAAGAGCAGCTAGCCATTCATCGGAAAATGGAACAGCATTCAGTTTATACTTCAATGCAAGAGCATATTTATTTGGGACTTCAAGAGAATTTCCTTTGCTGTAACAGACGACATGTATGTCAGACTGAAGGTCCTCTATAATAAAATTTATTGCATTCAGTGTTTTATCTATTCTCCGCATAATTTCTTCTCAAGGTATGGTTTGCATAAACATGAAAACCCAATCAGTAGTCAATTAGCTATGAAACTCTTTAGTGATACTAGTAACCTATGCTAAGTTATGTCACACTTCCACTAATGCACGCAACCACATTAGATAACTCGATGAAAGGAACTACTACCACATAATTTGTTCCCACGGTATGGTTTGCAGAAACATGAAATCAGCACCTATGGTAAGTTATGTCACACTTCCACTAATGAATGCAACCACATTACATAACTCAATCAAAGGAACTACTACCAGATTAAGGAACCCTATACACAAAAACAGCTCCATAGGGGCATGACTGATGCCTAGATTGCAAAAACATGACAAGTAATGTGAACTAATTTATTGTACTTATACACACCATGATAAGTAGATACAGGTTTAAAGTTCAAACATGTTTCACAGGGGGTTTACCAACCAAGAGTTGCAGTTCCAACTGCAATATTGGGTTGAAACATAAACATGGATCAGCAAAGCGCATGTCTAGATCAACAACGTGAAAGGGAATGTAAACGGCTTATCATATATACGTGGAATGTGACTGGATACAAACTCAAACATGTTTCAAAGGCTTTTGCAGTCAAGAGTGGTAATTCCAAGTTCTAGGTTCATATGTAAGGTTATAACTACCAAGGAACAGATGGAACACATATGTGGCTGTATTTACTGGTAATGTGATATCAAGAAGTGGTATGTTATAACTTATAAAACTATATGAAAGATTAAAATGATTAATACCTTCCCATGGTTGATGCCTCGGATTTTTTAGGGAGCACACCATTTTTGAGCTCATATTGAAGTTCACCATTTGGAGTTCCACTATTTCCAGGAGTAGTATGGGTTTTCTCCAATGAGATACAGTTCTTCAGATCATTGTCCGTAAAACCCTTGGAAGTAACACAAGTGGCTACAGAATTTGCAGTTTGGTCTTCACTGATCTTTAAAGTAGATTGCAAGCCCGCATTAACTTTGGGAAGATTGTGCTCTGATGGATACTTGTTCGGTGTATCACAGGGAAATTCATGATTTTCAGCTAGGAGTTTACTCTCTAAACACTGGAAAGCTGCAACTTCTTCAAGAGGATGCTCGATGTTGCTGCCATCCATAGCATCACGTTCTTCCAGTTGCAAACTTCCGCACATATTTCCACTAGGATATGTTGTTTCCATGCTGGCGTAAACGATACTTTCACGAGTAATAGTTGGCAAGCCTAATGTATTATCTCTCTCTAATGCTTCAGAAGATTCAGATTCTAGTATTGATGCGCTATCACTCATATTCACCGCAGGATATCCACCATGCAAATCAATCTCAGCTCCACTAAAGGAATATCTTCTATCATTTAGCTGATCCACGGAATATAAGGGTGAAGTACTATCATTGATCTCCGAGAGAGGATTTCCTTCTTGCTGATCTGCATCAAGTTCATTACGTAAAGGCTCTGTAGAATTCAATCTTTCCCCATTTAGGAATGATGTGCTATCGTTAATCTCCAACATGTGATCAACGTTAACTTCGCTAGGACAAGGCTTTACAAAGCGTTCCTCCGCAACTAGGAGTGGAGTGCTACCCTTCATCGGCGACATATGATGGTTTTCTTGCAGAACCAACTCAAGTTCGTTAAGGTATGGCTTTCCAACATTTAGTTGTTCCTCAGCCTGTTTATTGACATCTTCTGGGCAACAATTCTGACTGACATCACACTGATCTGGAGGATAACTTGGAGTCTCAAAATGAGAATTATTAGCTTGTAGTTGTAGGATCTTTTCTATGCTGCTTACTTTTAAACAACTTTCTTTTAGTTGCGTTGCGAGACCTACTGGGGTTTGAACATCAGAAATACTCCCAACACAATGTATTTCTTGGGATTCTTCAGACCTACTTTTCTCTGGTTCATCTGGGCATTGATTTATCAGCTCTGCTACTTCGCCCAATTCTTCACTGACAGAATGAGCAACTTCTACGCATTCGACATTCGCTGCTGAAGTACATGCAACACTGTTGTCATCACCATCACCTAATTGTATACTGGGAATAGAGACACATGTGTATTTCTGTACATCCCCCATCTCCAATCCCTGGCTCACGCCATGATAACCAGTGCGTAGTGGCGATAGGTCATCATCACTCAGATCCAAATCCATGTCCACTTCATGTGACACCGGTACAACTTCATCACGAATGTGATTTGGAGCAACTTCTTCACGACTGTGATTGGAAGCAACTTGTTGCTTCTCATCATCTGCTTGGTTCTGTTCAGGATATGTAAGACTTGCAAGCAATTGATTATTCAGCTCCGGCCTCAGACTTACCTCATGCATAATCTGATCAACTTCATCTTGTATGTGATGCCTGGGATCTTCTTGCTTCTCAACATGGCTATCTTTGTGTTCTTGTTCAGAATATATAGGGCATGCAGTCAATGAGCTAAGCTGCGCCACCAAGTTTACCTCATCCATAATCTGATCCACTTCATCATGTATATAATCTCTGTCATCTTCTTGCTTCTCAAGATGGTTATCTTTTTGGAATCGTTCAGGAGACCCTGCATGTAGTGGCAATTGGTTGTCACTCGGCTTCAATCCCATTTGTACGCCCTGATAAATCTGCGCAACTTTAACATGGTCCTGGTCTCTAGCAATTTCTCGGTTCTCAAGCTGATCATCATTCTGGACCTGTAAAGGAGATGTATGGCATACAAGCGATGTTTTGTTTAGCTGCGACCCCAGGTTTACTTCATGCATAATCTGATCAACTTCACCATCTCTGTTATTTCTGGCATCTGCTTGGTTTTCTGTAAGGTTATCCATTTGAAATTGTTCAGGAGATCCAGCATTTGGTGGCAATTGATTTCCACTCAGTTCCATACCCATGTGCACATCATGCAATATTGACTCAACATCATCATGTTTTTTATTCACAGCAGTTTCTCGCTTCTCAAGTTGATCATCATTTTGGACCTGTACAGGAGATTTATGACATACAGGCGATGTTGTATTTAGCTGCGACCCCAGGTTTACCTCATGCATAATCTGATCAACTTCACCATCTTTGTTATTCCTGGCAACTTCTTGCTTTTCTGGATGGTTATCCATTTGAAATTGTTCAGGAGATCCAGCATGTTGTGGCAATTGGTTTCCACTCAGCTCCACACCCATGTGCACATCATGCAATCTTGACTCAACTTCATCATGTTTATCTCGTTGGACCATTGCAGGAGATGTGTGGCATACAGATGTGTGAGCTAGCTCCGAGCCCAGGTTTACCTTGTGCTGACCAACTTCATCTTGTGTGTGACTCCTTGTGTTTTCTTCCTTCACCTCCTGCTTATCAACATCAATATTAACATTGTATGATTCCTCTTGACTGCTTGTTTGGTTAAAAGAACTCATGGAAGCAGACACATTTGCTTCAACCTGCACATTGCTTGGTTCAATCTTTGGTTTCAACTTTGTATATGAAGCAATACTAGCAGCTGGCGGAACCGAACACTTCGAAGTTGAGCTTAGGGCATTTACTTCAACTTTAGTAGTTTCAGCTTTTGCCAGTCTAGAAGTCTCATCTAGTTTAAGTAGAGGTTTCGGCTCCACAACACGGTTTGATTGACTACGTTTCCTTGCAATAGGAATACCCAAGTCTCGATGATTGCTTAATTGAGCATTAACTGACTGATTGCTGTGAGAAGCTGCAGATTTTGGCTGCAAATTCAAAGAACTCCATAAACAACAGTTGCTGAAATACACATCAAAATTGCGCCTAGCATTAGAGAGCTTTGATAATATAAATAGGTTGTTGTACCTGATCAAAGAATCGAAGTGATGGCGAAGGCATCCGCAAACCGGTTATTTTTGTAGGTTGAGTTTGTGGATTTGGAATATCCTCACTAATACAGTTAGTGTTATGTGCCGCAGGATTGTCAACTTCAGCACGAGATTCAGTAACTACTGCATTATGTTTATCAACACAAAGAACAGGATGTGTAGTCGTCTTCTGACCAATCTTAGTACCTTTTACAGGCTGTGGAGGCTGTAAATCAGTTGATAAATGCTTATCCTTGGACAAATTTACCTGTTCCACATATGCAAAAATATTATGAGATGGGGTAGAGAAGTTGTTCAAATACTTCCTCAGCACAAAAACGGTGGCCAATTGCATATAGAATAAACATGCAGTAGGTAGGTTGATTAGATAAAACAACAGTTACTACTTGGAGAAACTTATATTGATATGACTTTCCATCCTTACCGAAGTTTTACTTGAATGAAGTACATATGGCCTACTGGAGGAGGAGGATGCAGAGTTGGCTTTTTTCTCAGGAATCAATGAAGACCCTCTTCTCAGTCCTACACTTTTGTCTGCAGTAACTGATTAAAAGAGGAGTTACATGGATATCATTCACATAGTATCTTTAAGTTCATGAAGCAATATGCATAGCTTACTGAATCATTAGAAAGTAACACCGAGAAGATACCTGGTGGAAGATTGCGATTGAGCTTTGAGGCTTTCGAACCCACAGCAGTGTTCTTGGATATTGTAGAAACTGAAGAAGATTCTGCCTTTAGAATTGTGGGTTTTGGGATTTTGGAATCTTTAACTGTCCTATTTACTGTACTTGTATTCGGAAGCCTCCTTTGAGTAACAAAAGGTTAAGGTAATGCAATTTTCACTCAAATTGATAAGCAAAGAAATTTTAAAATACATATTAAGGACAAGACCATTAAAAACAATGATGGAAGGATATGAAGATAAAGTGGAGGGTCTTGGACAACCTCCACCTGGAGACACACTTCCAGATGGTGCCTTGATCAGCTGCACCTTTCTTGAAGCCTTGAGATGAGATGACAAACCAGATAATGCTTACAATCAGCACCCATAAGTCATTTAAAAGTAAAATCATGCAACCTTGACAGTAAATTCATGAAAACTTACCCGAGTTATTGGAGATGCAGCTTTTTGAGTGGAAGAATGGGTAATAGACAATGAATCACTTGTAACCCTTCGACCTTCATTTAGAGGTGGCTTCTTAGGTGATCCAGTAAACAAATTTCCTCTAACTGAATTTAAATCTAATCCAGCACCCCTCACTTTAGCCCCTTTTCGAAAAGAACTACCTCCTTCTTCAGCAACACTAGACAGCAACATAGGACTAGACAGTAGCCTAGGACTAGGTTTACTAAGTCTAGATAATTCCGAAGGATCCAAAACACCTACGTCACAGAACCAACATAACCATTAACCTCAAAACACAACAACATTCTAAAGATAATTACAGAAATGGTGATAAACGGACATACCTTCATCAGTAAAGAAAGCTTTATTCCAAGCTAAACTTTTCCTTAAATTGTATCCCCCACGTTTTTTCCTCCTTTTTGTTTGTTGAGGATCTTCACAAGGACTCCTTAAGCTTACATTTTGGTCATTTAAGTTCTCTTTATCATTACTCTTCAACATTGCTGGTGATGAACAATTAACCGTAGTAGTAGCGGTAGTAGAACTCTCACACTTATCCTTCATTATCACTGCAAATTCAAACATCACCATTAACACGAATTAGGGATAAATGCTAGATAACAATGTAGATAATCATGCATTCACAAAAATTCCCCAATCTCTATTGCATTTTAACCTAATTCTTCTTAGAAACTCAATTGAAACAAGCATTACACAAAATTAAAACTCTAAGAAAGCAAATCTAACAAAAATGAGAAACATCCAAGTAATCCTTACCAGGAGGTTGAAATCGAGAATGGTAGACCGGATTATTAGTAGATCTGTCGAGTTGAAGTGGAGAGCATGAGAAATCAATGAGATTCTCATCATTATCGTTGAGATTAAGATCAAGATTTGCAGTGTGAGTTGTTGGTGTCGGGTTTTTGAACTCCTTTATCAAAATCAACGATGTATCTGACATTAAATCATCATCTACTCCATTAATCTCAATCAGTGATAGATCATCACTCTCCATCCCTCTCAGTGGAAAATTTTCGAGATTCGATTGAGAAAATCAACAAAGCCCTAATTTGAAACTTTCGACTTCATAAAACGGATAATAATAAAACCCTATTAAATTTCTGTGTTTTTTTATCTTTTTTTTCTTCTTTGAATTGAAACCTTATCAAGCGGGAATCTACGGGATTAGTAGGACGATAGTGCCCTTGATTATGAGCAGTAACGTTTGTCTTATTACGAAAGTTGAGGGGTAAATGTGTATTTGTGTTGAGATTCCAGTTTCTGGATTGACAGTGTCTGTTACTTCTCTACACACCTAGTGAAATTTCTCAGTTTTAAAAATCTTTTTTTAATTACCATATTTGCCATTCCGGTCGATATGTGGTTAGTAAACAGTTTATGCGACGACAATCTAAAATCCGATCAAGGTGCAGAAGACCAACAAAGGCCAAAGGGTCCCAATTCCGGTTGTGTGGGTAAGAGAAATCATTTGATGCGTATGTGCATTCTCCTAGGTGTCTATGTCATTATTACAACGAAGGGTTCCTATTCCAATTGTGCCAAGACCAACAAAGTCTAGCTCTTTGTGCATTACATTGTACCTATCAACAATTTCACCCATAAATGTTTCAGTATTTTCGAATTTTTATTTCTGAAAATTAGTCATTTATTCAAATATTTTTAAAACATGGTTTAAATGAACGAGTAAAAATTAGTATAGGTGAAATGGACACCAAAAAAATAGCAAGAATGAAACCGAATTAATCCTGGCTTAAACTTAAAAAAGAGGGAGGATAAAACTGGATGCATCCTAATGTAAATTAAAAATAAGAAAAAATATTTCAAAATGGATAGGATGAAACTGTTTACATCCTTGCTATTTTTACATTGTTGTCCATTTAGACAGTATCAAATTTTACATGTCTTTTTCACCCGGGAATTATTGATTTTGACCTTTTTAACCAATTTTGTGTTTTTATTTCTATATGGCGTTGTCTAGAGGGGAAAGTTCGACATAAAATCTTGGGATGGCTTGAAGAGCCATTTTTCAGTTCCCATGTTTTTTTTTTTTTACATTACTAATCTAAGGTATATCGCTAAATAAATTTGGTGATCATTTTTTTCTCTTGTTTTTTCTATTTAAAATGTCGAGAAGACCGTATTCTATTAAGGATAAATTATAAAAAAAAACATGAAAAATGAGTTTAAATAATTGATTTTTTTATTTTTTTGTGCAAAACAAAACAAACCTAGTTTTTAAAAATGAAAAAGTAGATGAATGCATGCCATTTTAATAGTCTGTGTTTTATTAAGACCCTCATATGAGCTCATGACTATATTCCTAGAGTTTCGCCGATAATAAGATTAGCTAACATGCCACCATAATTAGATCGTTCTCGCCAATAGGCTTTGAGTGGAGTTTTGGCAGCTGTAAGTGCAGTTCGTAAAACAAAATGTCTTCTTTTCACTACCTATCAGGCCTATTTCTATGCACATGCCAAAAAAATGTTATTTGGCATACTAGGCGGCATGGCAAACTATTTGTGCCATTATGGGAAAACCAATAAGTGACTGAGTTTCTATCGAGCGATATTCATAATATCGCCAGCGATAGAGTTTGTAACGCTGGCGATGTTCTTTCTCTCGAGCGATTTAAATAATACCGCTGGTGATATTATGATTATCGACCAGTAGTTATTTTGCAACGGCTATTTTCTCCCAAATGGTTCCTATATATACGCTCTTTTACTTCTTCAGATAACCCACCCATACTTCTACAGATATTTCACCAATTTCCTTTCTTATATTCTCAATTTTAGATTTCATAATCATCAATGTCGAGATCCAATGAAGAGAGGAATATTATTATGAATCGGATCAGATTACAGCAAGAAAAGTATCGTAAGAGGTTGCAAGAACTTGATGATGAGGAAGCTGAAGATAATAAACTAATAGAAATTTTGATGTACATTAAAACTTAAACTCATACATGTGATACTTGCTTATGTGTTTTGAAAACAGAATTTCGAGTCATATTTATAGGATGAGATACTTGCAAATCAAGTTAGGTTTTGGTTTTCTTCAAAACAAGTAAAACTCGTAAAAAGAATTTCCCACAAATAAAACTCTTAAGAAAATGTTTTTGGAATTAATTTCTTAAAGAAAAATTCGCCAAAAATAAATACGAGTAGAAGAGGAACTTGGTGCATGGTATACGCGCATGGGCATGGGTCGAAATATGTATTTTTCGCCCAACCCGCTCCACCCACATTGTTTTACAACATATCCATGAGCACATGCTTATATAGTGGAGCACCTCTTTAGTTTTCCATAATGTGGGACTAAAGGTTCCATTTCATTCACTCAAAAATGAGTGAGTATCCTTAGACTCTTATGTCATGAGATCAAACCACACCAAAAACAAAAATACATTTATCAAATAACTCATTTTCTCCGATACATAGGAATAGGCCTCATGAGTTAGAGCCTCAAGTTATGAAAACTTTAATGGAAGTACGTACTTCCTGTGCATGTCTACCTTGTTGGTCTTGCAATACCAATCTCCGTTGTACACTTGAGGATGACCGTGACACAACAGAGACCCATAACAATATGAACATGGAGCTCCATCACCGTTACTTGAAATGGCCAGATTTTCAACTCGAGAACACTATCATGTACGTGTCCTTTGGTAGTTTTATATCAGCTTCAAGTGAACAAATAGATGAGATTTTGGTTGGGTTACATGACAATGGTGTTCGATACTTGTTAGTTTCACGACGTGGACAAGGTCACACTAATAACTTTGTTGTTGATCATGTAGATGTTGAAAATGAGTTGACTAATATTTGAAGTTTTGTTTTGTCGTGGTGTGATCACTTAAGGGTACTTTGTCATTCCTTGGTAAGGAGTTTCTGGACACATTGTAGGTGGAAATCGACGCTTGAAGGGTTTTATGCAGGTCTATACATGTTTACCTTTCCAGTAGACTTAGATCAAAAAGCATTAAAATCAAACTAATTGTGGATGATTAGAAAATTAAAATGAAGGTCGCAAAAGAGGTTGGAGCAAATAAATTGGTTAAAAGAGAGGAAATTAATTTCGTTTAGATTTATTCGTGTTCAATATTTTACTTATTGGACTAAAAACAATAGTCATTACCATTCAACATAGTATGTGGGTGATGACGTATTTAATATGTGACATGATAAGTTGGTGTCAAAGTACTATCAGCAAATATGTCCCATTTCAATTAGCTAATCTCATTCACGTGTAAAATCTGGCTAGATGTTAACTCTAGGGTTAACAGGAATTTGGACCACCTATACGATAAAGAGGTCTCCAAACTTTCATCAAATTATATCCCTCTTATTTATAAAGACTAGTTTCACGTTCAAATAATTCCCAGTTTAAGATTCAATTCTCAATAATATCTAAACTTTGCATCTCTTTTAACGTTGCAGCGCACTATCGCATGCGCATCACATGTTGCTATTTCATATGGTAGTGTTGCATTCAGATAAAATTTTATAAACACTCCCAAACCACTCATTATAATACCCATTCTACATATTATAATACTCATTATAATACTTATCTCATATCAATCTTCTTATTTATATGGAGTCATCTAAAACCGAACAAGAGATTAATCCTATATTTATGATATCTAAGATCTAACCACTCAAATGGTAGAAACACTTAATTTATCCACAAATCTTCCCTCAACTCTCACTGAACTGATATTCATTGACAAAACAGTGGTTTAAGCTGAACATGATAATAATTGGAAGTGGTGTATGGTTGGTTACATTTGCAGTGAGACTTTGGTTTCAACATCTTCGATTAGACATCATATCTGTTCTCAATGGGCTTGAGCTCAAGTTCCTACTGTCACAAATTTCAGTGGCTTGAGAAACAAAATGCTGATACTTTTTCTTTCCGAAACTAATTTTGACAGGGTAAACGAGCAACTTCCTTGGTTTTCTTGCGGATATATCATAGTTCTCAGAGTTGTTCCTCCTTCAATATTGGAAGTAAATTGTGAAATTTCGTTTGCTGAAGAACATATGTGGCTCCAAAAGAATGTTCAGAGTTTGAAAATTTACAGAAGCTCGCGTACTAAATGGATGAGCTTGTTGATGCAAAATAACCTTATGGTAATCATCCTGTCAAGAAGAAATGTTAAAGTGTGTGTTCCTAATATCTCTATTTGAAGAGCCTTACTAGCAGGTATTCCTTTAGTTACCAGAGGAAGAATTCAACCTTTAGAATATGTAGTAATCTTTCCATTAGCATGTAAAGCTTTCTTCATGATCCGACTTATATTGGCTATTGGTATAAATATTTATCTTGTCCACGAACATTAGGCCGGGGACTTTGTTCTCCACTTTCATGACTTCCACCACATGGACTTGTTGGACCCTCTGACGTAACCTAAAAGCAACAACATAATTATGAAAACCCCAGTGTTTGTCGAAACCTAATTTTCGTCAAACCCTAAACTGAAGAAAGTTTCAGAGAGATATAAAAGTATTACAGAAACAAAATTACATACCTTTAAGAGATAGAGAGTTTGTATTTGGCGCGAGAGGAGAGAAACGATTGAGTTGCTGCGATGAACTTCTTTGCTCTGAAATCGACATTCGAGAAGAGATATTGGAGACGATGACTAAGATGTTTATTAACCAGTAAACATATTAATCTAAACCATTCATTACGTATTTATAAGCCTGCCTTGCCTTTTCAGAATTTCATGTTTTGTTTTATCTTTATTGTTTACCCTTATGAATCACATTGTTGGATTCACCTACACTGTGAAGGGTTTGATTGGGTGAGCTAGGGGGTAACACTGATGCGGACACGGTGACACAGCGCAACGCGGGCGTGGATGTGGACACGAATAAATTCTCAAAAAAAAAAAAACTAGGACGCGGACACGTTATCAAATTTCTAACATTTCCCACTAAAATTTGTATATTATGAATATAATGCTCGACAGTGCTAATAAATTTTTGACAAATAACAAAAATAGACAAATATACTAATGAAATTATATATATGCAAAAAAATAGCCATTTTTAGAATGTTACTGATATTTTTAGGTGTCGGACACGAGACCAACGCGGACATATGACCATTGTAGGCAATCTGTGCTTGCTCGTAGTTTCGTTATCTTTTGTCTCAGAGAGATTCGAGTAACCTATTAACATTTGGCACAACGACGAAAGAAGAACTGAAAGTATAAGTGGGCTAAAAGGATAAGATTAACCGAATACTAGATTTCTAGGAATCGTTAAAAAAACTAAATCTAAAAATACATTTGTACAAATAAATTTAGGATAGGTTTTAGAGATTCACATATTGATCCGGGAGTGAGGGTAAATACCTGATCACCACGTGTCAACATCTTAATAGATGGTATCACGACAAGATAATGAGATGAGAGCATCAAATCATAATACTCTGAAAGGTGATTTTGTCTAAATCGAGACGTCTGCTACAACGCTACATGTATAACGCGTGTGAGGAGTGGTCTAATCAACTCAGACGGTCAAGTCTAAAAAGAAGGAATGCATTTAATGAAGGATCATAAAAGGCATGGCCGAAGGTACATCGTATCAAAAGACTCGGATGATATATACTACAACCCGAGGATGGTGCAGTACAAGGCCTCTTAAGAAGGAGCAGTACGATAATGCACAATACGAGGCAACTCAGAAACAGAACCGAGCAAGGCATCACGAGGGATAGTATATATTTCGTTCGAAGAAATGAGCTGGGAAGCTAAGTTGGTACAGAAGAACTGCATCTTGCGGGAAATCCTGGGAACTCGGACATTGAAAGGAGCTCTGATACGGAGAAGGGGATTGGGTCCAATCTGGTCAACAACTGGGAGGGAAGATGTACGACAGCTCCACGAGATCGGGTCACACCTTTACGAGTCTAGTCTGTCTATAAATACCAGTCCATGTAGAAGGAAATGGGCATGTAATCTTAGATGGTATTTTTACAGAGAATTCTAGAGAGAGACTTAGAAAAAAGGAGAGTGAGAAGCTTAAGTGATGTTTGTAACTCTTTCAAGGGTAAGACCTTAATCAATAAAAAAGATAGTTTCTTTCCCGTGGATGTAAGTCTTCATGGCCAAACCACGTTATATGCTTGTGTTAATATTTACTTTGATGTTCTTTACATCTTATTTATCTTTGAATCTTGAATTTTGTAGTTTTATAGTCGTTAGATCTACTTGGGTGTAACCATCAGAAAAGATGCATTTACATTTTGGCGCTAGAAATACGGAGGTATGAAGATTTAATCTACCTATCTCGTAAAGCTCTATAGTGTTTTCATGATCTTTCAAAGAGAAGTGGTTTTCATGCCACTGTATAGAATTCTGCAAACTCATGAGTAGATCTCGGACGCAACACGACCGGTGAAGTCTTGAAGAGCCTCAGAAACACCAGATCTACACCTTTTTCATCCATTTTGTTTAAGATTTTTGTTCTTCTAAGATTTCCGGTGCCTTCCTAAAGACGCTCAGGAGAGTTATAGATCGGAGTGAAAATGGAGTCTAACCCACTTCAAAGCAACACTCAGGCGATCTCCTCAGTGAAAGAGATGGGAAGAAGTTTAAGTCGGCGAACTTTATAGATAGAAAATCATACCATGAAAGTCGAAAAGACAAACTATTCATGGTGTTTTTTATCTTTCAAGAAACTCAAGATAACCCATAATCTTCTTCTTAGAAATCTAACTCTAAATCAAGGGCAAAGGTTAGTGAGTACATAATCATTCATCAAACTCAAAGTTTGTTCAAACCAAAAGTTTCAATATGTTGAGAAATATTTCCTAAAATGGGAAAATGTGCTCAGTCATCATAACTTGGTTTTTTCCCATTAAAGGTACGACGTGTGGAAGAAGGTAGTTTACTCGAAAAGTGAGAAAAACAAAACACCTTTTTCTGTCACTAAAACTTTATGCAAATGGGTAATGTTTTAACATCATCACATATCTCCAAAATTCACTACAGAGTCTTCTTGTACTAAAACTTTCTAGTCTGAACTATGACTTAGTAATTGCAATGACCTGCAAACTTAGGTTCCCACCTTTATAAAAGAAAAGAAAAATGAAGCATTATTGCATATATCGGAGGTACGATCCGCTCGCACGATCCAAGGTGAAACTGACGGAGCCCAACCCGAAGGACTAGACGAGATGGAGCCAGACGAGACTATCCAAAGCAGTGTACTCTCAGGAGAGGGACAGCCCGATAACCAATATCGGGAAGGGTTGACAGAAAACTCTAGCTGTGACGAAGAGGGAAATCTATTCTAAGGACAGGGCGATATTCACCTAACTCAACCAGGAGATTTGAATCATTTGCCAAGACAAATGGTAAAAAACGAGGAAAAGAAGGATGGCACTTCTAACCTCGGTGACACCACTGCAACTCTTGCAGCCATTATGAAAGCGCAAAAAACGCAGGAGGAAATAATGAAGAAATTGGAACGGCGTAATAGGATACTAGAAAGGAAAAATCGTAAGCTAAAACGCATAACAAAGAAAAAAGTGCCACTCACTATCATGGAGTAGATCCCATAGGAAGAAAATCCTTTTGAGAATCTACAAGATGATGAGCGAGTCCACATCCCTAACACCTCAAACAAGGAGATAGAGGATCGTTTTCCTAAGGGAAGCAGAAGAGTATTCAACAAGGAGGACAGTCTGTTCGAGGGGTCGTCCGATGTCGATCCCAAGCACAAACGAGAAAAGAAGAAAGAAGACGAAACTAAAACTAACTGCGTGGCCGAGAATCCCGCAGCTCTAAACCCCAAACGAGGGGAAACTTCAAAGTCAACTCGCTCTAAGATAGTGTCATATGTCGAACAATCCGATGAGGACTCAGGGCGGTCAAGGTATCTTCACACAGAAGATTCATTCCCTCCTGAAAGGGAGCGAGGGCGAAGGAAGAAGGCTGAATCGAGGCATATTGACGATCAATTACAATCCCGAATCTGCAGACTCAAAGCGATGTGCAGAGAGGCTACAGGAAGACAATAAGGCCAAAAGTTGGGAGAGGTAATGCAAGAGGAAAAACAGACTCCCCTAGCGGAGAGTCTATTGGCTCAAACGTTTCCAAGGAAATGCTCACTCCCAACGTTCGCAACTCCCTTCAGCGGGATCGGAAACGCGATTGAGCATCTCAGGTCTTATCGAATAACATTGACACAATGGAGTCACTATGATGTAGTGATGTGTAAGTTATTTCCAAACAATATAAAAGACGAGGCCCTAATGTGGTTCAATAACTTGCCAAAAGAATCGGTTAAGTCATTCTCCCACCTATTCGAGTTATTCATGGAAATATACATGCATAACAACCGAGTCAAACCAAAGATCGACATGATTTTCCAATTATCTCGAGGACCAAATGAGTCAATCCTATCCCTGGTAACTCACTGGAGAAAATTATGTGCCGAGATCGGAAGGGTCCCAGAGGATTATGCGATCTTGGGCTTCAAAACAGTGTTCGAAACTATGCCACCCTGCCTAGGGAAATTGAGAGAAATTCAGGAGGACTACATAGCCCTTGAAGAACTCCAAGATGAGACCTATGATAAGTTGGTCAAAGGAAAGAGTAGAGGAGCGAATGTGGTAGCACCAAAGAATCCTCATACACAAGCCCGAGGAGCAGGGCGATCCAACAACGGATCTACAAAGTTCGATAAACATCGAAGTGGAAAGGGTGAGATCAAGCCCATCAAAAGAAGGGAAAGTTTGTAGACCCAATCTACATGAAACTAAACACTCCCATTCCGAGATCTTCAAGAAGATCAACGGTAAGTATAAGATTAACTTCATATGGAATAGAGGGCAACATCCCGAGCACGCTAAAAACAGAATAGATTTCTGTGAGCTTCACCAGTTTTTACAGCCATCCAATAGACTCATGTAAATATCTGAAGAAGATGGTGCAAGATATGATTAATGACGGAAAGCTCCAAGAGTACATGATACGGGTGTATCTGTACTCCTTTAGGGAACTTAGTTTACCTCAAGCTAAGTTGAGGGAAGAATCCTATTCTAGGCAGGAATCCTTGTTTAGGCAGAATTCCTAGTTAGGGAAGAGTTTTTTTTTAGGCAATACTCTTAGTTTAGGAAATATATTCCTAATAGAATTCCTTGGTTGGCTGAGTACGATGAAGGCTATAAATAAAGGGCTTTGGATAATAGCTAAGGACACAGATACTAGGCACACAAAACCTAAGAGAAGCTTGGAACAATACTTGTGCAAGCTAGCAAACAGTTTAAGGTTGATCCACTGTTTAGAGAGATTGTGAGCGTAACAAAGAGAGAAATGTAATTGTTTTCTTGTTCATAATCTAGAGAAGATATTTTCTTCGAATTACTACTTGTGTTCTGTTTTCTAAGTTTCTCGTCTATTATTATTCTGAATTCCGCCTTTATAGTAATAGCTACCAAGGTACAAAGATCAATATGTATCAAGTTGGCATCACGAGCAAGGTTAGATTTTAGGGTAAATTCATGTGGTTTATGGTTTTCACTAGATCTCTCTACATAAAGCTTGGTGAGGTACTCGAGAAGCTAGAAGATGTTAAGAAAACAAGGGGATCAAGGATGACAAAGTCAGATGACGATCCGAAGGAAGGCGAACCATAAACTATGGAAGAAAAGGTGGCTACGCTGCAAACATACATGAAGTCAATTCAAGTTACCCTTCAGGAGCTGAGTGAATGTATTCGTTCTCATACACCTAAGACGAAGATGAAGAAAAAGATTACACCTTCACCTGAAGCTTTGGAAAAAGATGATTCTGAAGAAGAAGAAGAAGAAGATGAGGATGACGAAAAGAAGAAAAGTGAGTTCTTAAAAGTCCTACTTCAACTAAACCTCATGGTAAGAATCTGAAAATTGATTTTCGTGTTGATATTCCACTTTACGATGGAAGTGTCGATGTAGAAAAATTGGATGATTGGATTGAACGTCTAGAGATGTATTTTTCTTGTAGTGACGTCATGTCTGATGTAAGGTTATACGATTTTAACCCTAAGATAAAAACCACCATCAACATTAAGTCCCCTGCTTAGCTCGGAACAGGTGCATTGTTGCGAGGTAAGCATAAGATGGTGACAGGCCAGGACAAAATCGAAATGGCAAGTCATGAAAAGATGGTCAGGAAGACCCGACTAACCTTTTTCGAGAGGTAAGGAGAATTCGTGATTCTTGTGTTGGCGGCCTTGCGTAAATTCTACTCGTGGTGTTGCTAGCTAGACCTTGATAGAGGCGGTTGCTGGTTGAGATGCAGACTGTCTGCTTGGCTTGGTCACGCGTCATCTTGGCTGGGATAGGAAACGCGGAGGTGCTGGATTAGCGAGTTGTCGGTGTTGGTGCAGCTTGAGCGGAGCCGCTGGCGTTGGTCGGCTTGGAATGGGAGATGCAGGCATTGGTCAGCTGGGAATGGGAGCCGCAGGCGTTGGTCTACTTGGAATGGGAGCCTCAGGCATTGGTCGGCTTGGAATGGGAGTCGCAGGCGTTGGTCGGCTTGGAATGGGAGCCGAAGGTGTTGATCGACTTGGAATGGGAGCCGTCAGCATTGGTCGTCTTGAAATGGAGCTGCTTGCTTTGCTCGGCTTGGAGTGGAGCTAGCCTGAGTTCCTTGGGAGGATGACAACTGGATTCAGTTCCGTGAAAGGATGACGACCGGCTTCAGTTTCATGGGATGATGGCAACTTTGTCTGAATTAGGGTTTGGCATGCTGAAACCCTAATTAGCGCCCTTTACTAGAATCGCTGTAGAATTCTCGTACGAAATCGGATTTTGACGGTCAGCCACTCCATTCTGAACAGAAAAGAATTTCCTATCTCCCATTGAGGGAATATTTAGATTTTGAGCTCGTTCGGGAGGTGAAAACAGCTCGACAGTAAAATTCAGGAAGAATTGCGGTCCCGTGGAATGATGGCAGCTTGCTTTAATTCCGTGGGAAGATGATGACTTGCTTTGGGAAGATAACAACTTGCTTCAGTTCCCTGGGAAGGTGATGACTGGCTTCGGGAAGATAGCAACTTGCTTCAGTTCCCTGGAAGGTGACGACAGGCTTCGGGAAGGTAACAACTTGCTTCAGTTCCCTGGGAAGGTGACGACTGGCTTCAGGAAGATAACAACTTTCTTTAGTTCCCTGGGAAGGTGACGACTGGCTTCGGGAAGGTAACAACTTGCTTCAGATTTTAGCATGCTGCAACCCTAATTAGCGCCCCTTACTAGAATCGCTGTAGAATTCTCGTACGAACTCGGATTTTGACGGTCCGCCCCTCCATTCTGAACGGAAAAGAATTTCCTATCTCCCATCGCGAGAATATTTAGGTTTTGAGCTCGTTCGAGAGTTGAAAACAGCTCGACAGTAAAATTCAGGAAGAACTCGGGAGGGATGTTGCGGACCCGGCATAGTCGCGCCCAGTCATCCATTTCATGGAGAAAGAAGGAATCTTTATTTTGTTCAAACTCTAGAAACTTCGTCCGCATGAAAAGAGATATTGAACTTCTTCTGTTTTTTGTTGCTCGTCCGGATCCGTTCTTTCGTCTGCAGTGTCTCTCCAATGGATTCCAAAATTTATCAAACTCCATTGCATTCTTGGGACGGATGGATGTGGTTGCGTTTTCGGTCCATCCTTGATTTTAGGTTGTTCAGTGCCTGGATCCTCTGATCGCGATGACAATATGTTGTGGATGCTTGTATTGGTCGAAATCTTCCGGAGACACTGGATGAAATAGATGAGTTGGGAGACGTTTCATTGGCGATGTGCTACTATCAAGTCTTCAAGGACTTGGTTCCAGGTGGCATCCTTCGAACCATTGATGTGATTTGTAGATAGTGGTAAAAGTGGTTCGATTCTCAGACTTGTGAAGGATATTAATTAGACTTAAATTCTAATACTAAAATAGAAAACTCACTAAAAATTATAGTAAACTCAATCAAAGATGATATCAATACTAAAAGAAACACTGAGGCTAAGATTCCACTATTTTCCAAATTCAAAGTGATTAAATCAATACTTATATTTGTGCAATTTTCTTGTTTAATTTGATTCTAAAATATTGCAACAAGTATATTTTCAAAAGTAATAATTGTAAATACCAAGTATGAAGCATCAAAAGTATTAAAACTAAGCCTACTCCATCAAAATAGATCACAATCACTCAAATAAAAATCATATTCAATAATAGTTCAAGGAAAATAATCATATAATTATTGAAAATAAAAAGATAAAATAGAATATACCACTTTTTGTTGGAAAAATAGCTTCCTCTATCGCCTCAGCAATGAGGTTTAGCTCCTCATATTAATCATGATCTCAAAATATGTGTTTGTTGCTCAAAAGATGATTAAAAGAGTGAAAAGTAATAACACAGACTGTTTGCAACAATGTATCGGTGTTGCAAAACAACTGTTATAATGGAACTGTTACAGAAAAACTGTTGCTTTGTCACTGATTTTAAGACCCTAGAATAAGACTCCCCTGAACAGCTTAATGTTCTTCAGCTGTTAAACAACGACACTTTTCTGCGACTGTCTACCGAGGGTCAATGTTCTTCGCGTTCTTCTTCTTCAGCAGCAGCAGCAGCTGAAACAGAGTTTGGTAAAGCTCTGATTTCTTTTTCTCTGGATCTCCTTAGGTCCCCAAACTCTCGAAACCTCTTCTATATGACCCAAGACATCTATTTATATCAAAAATACCGATTAAATCTCTCTCAAATCTTCCAAAATCTCTTTCCTTCTCTTCACGGCCAAGTTGCGACAATTTCTTGTTTTAGGATTTCTACGCGTTTCTGAGATTTCCTTTTTATTCTAAACTCTTCCTTAGATAGATACAAATCTTTTGGAAGGTTTACAGCGCTTTAATCCCTCTAAAATTCCCTAAAACTGGTCACACACGTGACTTTCCATATTTTCTTGTTGTGAGAAAAATCCGTCGATTGAGCCCATTCTAATCGATTTAAACACCCATATCAGATTCCTAGACCCATAAGGAGTCTATCCTATGAAAATCAGAGGTTTAATCGACCTCAAACTCCTTCAAATTACGATTGCCAAAACTGCTCTTTAACTGCACTTTTTCCCGCCAAAAACCTGATTTTTGAATGTTGAAGATGGTTGCCCCTTATCCAGAGTAGGGGTGCGATTAGCAACTGCCTGGAAATGGGATTCCCCTTAGTAATTAGTTTACCCCTTATCCAAAGTGAGAGTCCGAATAGCAAATGTCCTCAGGGTGCTTTCCGACAACTTTTCGAGCCAATTTTTTCCAAAAATGTTTATTGGCCAAAAATACCTACAAATAAATAAAACACCATAATAAGTACAAAAATGATCCCTAACAACATATAGAATCGAGACAAATCGGACACAAAAATGTGTCTATCAACCATCTTCTGAATCTTGGACTATCGTGTGGAGTGGGATGTGGTGAGCAGTCCCCAGTTATGCTTCTGTTAGATCCGATGGCTTGGCCGAATATGTGAATGTATCTTTGTAGCGTGCATTTGGAGTCTTCGGTGCACATGTACGGCTTCATGTTGAGAAATTCCTGCGGCTCGTAAAACTTTGACAGTGATGATGTTGAAATCAGAAATAACTAGGTTGAGGGGAGTGAAAGCGTCCATGTTGGTAGTCCCCGTGTGTAGCCTACTTTCATTGCATCGCCTTGAATCCACGTCCACGGGATTTGATATAAGCTTATCGTACTCTTCTGGATGTGACGCTGGGGTGATCAGAATATCACATGATGAAATATCCTGGATAGTGAAGTGGTAGGGATGAGAGAGTTATGTTGTTTATCATGGCCCCCTATGTTTCTTCAAGAAAATGTTTCAGCCGCGTCTCTGGAGTTATCTCATGAGTCTTTGATGGTCGTCGGGATGGACTGCGATGAGCAGTCCCCCGTCGCATTTTTCTTCAGTTTCTGAAGTTGTTTTCCTCTGAGCAGGCTTGGGATCCTCCGCGGCCTTGTAAAGTGGTGAAGGCGTCTTATGGTCAGATAGGTGATGATTTTCTTGCGCTGCACCCTTGAAGAGTAGATGACCTTGTTGTGTCTATGACCTTTTGGTTGAACGTGTCTTCTGAGCTTTGACAGTGAAGGGATTCCGTGTATATCCTCAGTCCCCAAGTATGTTTTACATGTTTCCATCTTGTATGGTCAGTGGGTTGACCATGATAAAGACATCACCATCGTACGTTCGTACAGGTGATTTTGTTACTTCTTCCACGTGTAACTTAAAATATGGAGGAGTACAGGTTACTTTTGTAATGATTACTGTTTTGGTGAAGCTCTGGCTGGTATCAACAAATGATCGGCAACAGTTCTTGGTAGAAGATGTAACCAGAAGAGACTACATTGTCGTGGTAACAAAGTAGGTTGGATGGAATTGTATGGGCATCCATGGAAGTAAAAGGATTGGCTGGACGCGTAAGCGAGTAAACTGCCCATGATCACGAGTTTTGGCGAGATGGATCAAAAGGCGGTCGTGACTACGAAGGTTGGCTGGCTGCGACCATGATCCTTGACATGGGGAGCGTGGTGGTACGACTCTTTGCAGGAAGAAACGGCGTTGAAGCATCTTCGACTCTTGGAGAGGATGTTGAAACTTAAGGAGCCAAACGCTGAAGCTTCGGCTTCGGATTCTGGAGCAGCTTATGGAGAGAATGTTGAAGCGGAGCGGCTGCTTGAGCGACCGTTGAAGCGGAGCGGCTGTCGGAGCGAACGTTGAAACGGGGCCGCTGCTAGAGGACGTTGAAGTGAAGCGGCTGTTGGAGCGAACGTTGAAAAGGAGCGGCTACGTTAATAAGTGTGCTGTCAAACTGGACGCTCTTCAAGCGAAAAATGGTTAGGAGTCCCCAGTTCCATCTATCAGTCGTGCTTTCCAAGAGAGGTTGGGGTTTGGGAACGACTTATCTGGTTGGAAACAGCTGCTTCCCTGATGCAGTGCGGTTGAGGGCTGCGAATATGTCTTGACGCTGCGCCTACAAAATCTCACATAAGTGTTTCCTCATAGACTGCACGATTTTGTGGGCGAAGTCCCCGGAAATCATGCAGCTCCTGACAGGAAGAGAGTCTTTGTGAACTCAGGGGGGTTGCTGATTTTCTTTGCTTCGATTTTGGAGAAGTCGTTCCTGATCTTTACATGTGATGATATTAGATTGCTGATTCCCTTCTACTGGGCGTTCAAAAGGCAACGCTGGAAGGACGCGAGCTGCTGGCACTGGAAAGATGCAATTGTTAGCGCTGGAAGGATGCAAGCTACTGGCGCTGGAAAGATTCAAGTTGTTAGCGCTGGATTGGCTTGGAATGAGCGCTGGCTTGGCGTGGACGCTGGCTTGGATTTGGTATGGTGCGGACTGTTGGCTGGGCATGGCGCGGACTGTTGGCTTGGCACGGTGTTGTCTTGGCGTGGTGCGGACTTGTTCTTGCGGGCCCAGTTTCCTCTTTCCATACGTAGCTCAAATAGGAAATCATTTCCTTATTCAAATTCCAAAAGTGTTATGCGTATGAAAGGGGTTGGCTCTCCTTTTTATCTCGTATCTTTGTTCTCACGTCCTGGTGTTAGCGGTAGCGCGGTAGCAATAAAGTGGGCAAGCGTATTCCAACTATGTACTCCATCATTTCTCTTTTAATTTTTTTTCTTGTTCTGGGGAAAATCCTAGCCATAGGTATTCCTTCCATGAATCTGTAGAAATATTGTTCTTCTCTTCGAATATCACTGTAATAGCGTCAGTTACCTCATGAATAGTGACTGGAAGTCGTTATTATGGAAAGTAGGTACATACGGGTAGGTGACTGATTCCACGAGGAACTGGGCGTTAGGGTTTCTCTGAGATCCAAAAGTTGCAGGCCAAGGTGACCGAAGGTCCTTCTGCGAACGTGGTCAAACAACAAGAAGCGGAGGTCGAAAGGCTGTCCAAAGAGTTGGAGCTGAAACAGGCGGTCCTCCAAATGACGAAGGACGCCTTCTTCGAGAAGAGCAAAACACCGTTGAATGGCTTCCTTTGAATGCACTTCTGTCTTCTGAAATTCTTATGTTTCGTTTTCTTTTTTAAAGGCAAATGAAACACCTGGCTTTATGGTTTTGATTTTCTGTATTTTTGGGTTGATAGACAAGTGTTACCTATGAGGGTTTTGGATTATTATTCGGGATGAACTGTATTAGGATGATGCCGTTTTTGGTTATGATTATAAGTGACACAAACATCCCAGGGAAGATATGGAACCATGAAAGTTGCGTGTCCGTAGATGACATGGGATGAAGCATAACATGGCTATCGGTTTTATCATTCCCGTGAAAACTTGAAATAGTAAACCATGTATTTTGTCTAGGCAAGACTTACTCGGTTTTTTGGATCTGCTAACAAAAAATGAGTCAGGTGCAAGTCCAAGTTTTGTGAGAAGCACCGCAATTGTGGAAAGTCCCTAGTCGTTCCCGTGTCACTTGATAATCGAGTCGTTAATCCTTGGGATGATCGTTTGCTTTTAACCTCTGGGTCGCCCCTTGTCGCCTCTTGTCGCGTCATGACTGGTAATTGGGTTGTCTGGTAACTGAGTCGTCGATACATGAGCGGATCGTATCGGTTCGTCTGGTAGCTGACGTTTGGGTCGAAGTATGAGATCGAGGATTGAAAATTGACATTGTAACCGAAAGACCAATCTCCCACAGTGGTCGCCAATTGTTTGAGGGTGAAAACAGTTTCTGCTGGTTTCGGTAATTTCGTGTGATGTGGGTGAGAAACAAATCTAAATCTTAAACAATGTACTGCAAGGGAGTACTTTAGATTAGAGAGATCAATCTGTATAAGACCGGCCTAAACCAAGAAATGCCCGTTCCAGACTTGCTTCGGTCACAAAGTGGAGGAGAAGGGTTGGTTTTGGGGAGGGAAGTGATAGACACATTTTTGTTTTTAATTTGATCTCAATACTATATATTGTTGGCACTCGAGTTTGTACTAATTTTGGTGTTTTATGTGTTTGTAGGCACCTTTGGAAAATAAACATTTTTTGGAAAATTCGGCTCGAAAAGTTGGTAAAAGCCCCGGAGGACACGTGTTATTCGGACTCTCACCGTTGGATAGGGGCGCCCCCTTTCTTCTTCACATTTCAAATAATCGAATTTGGCGGGAAATTCTTTCACGTCTGCATGAGTTTTGGATTCGAACTCTCGGGCAGTTTTAAAGAGATTCAACAATGTAAATCATTTGGGCTGGACTTGGTAGAGCAAAACAGCGTTAGTTTAATCAATTGGATCAACTGAATTGGGCTGGATCGAGTGAAACGGAGCTCAACAGGGAACTGCAGTAAATAAGAAATATTTCATCGAATATTTGATTTGATGCGTATTGCATGGGACAAGATTTTCTTCTTTACTCAACAAAATTCGTCCCTATCAAATCAGGATAAAAAAGGAAAGACAGCTTAGAAGACGCAAAGAAGAGAAAGAAAATATTCTCGTATCTGCCAGTTTTGAAGAGAAATTATATGGAGTTAACTCGAAATATTTCAATGCCTGTCGAGTATAAAAAGGCATGTTGGGTCGATTAGGAAAGGTGTGGAGAGTTGAAGGTCGAAAGTTGGGAGTAGAGAGGAGAGCGCTGCAGAGGAAGAATCCACCATTTTTCTCTGTTGCTGCTGCTGCCATTGATGAAGATGAAGAACACGAAGAATAGACAGCCAAAAACCGTCGTTCTTCAACAGTGACAACGACCAGTTCCCGTGGATCGTAGTCAGCTACGCAGACAACAGCAGTAATCTTTTATCGTTCTTTGTAACGGTGTTTGCAACAATTATAAACGTTGCAAACACCCGATTTTCATCATTTTCTCTTTATTTCATCACTGTGAACCATTTTTGAGCCATAAATAATTATTTTGAGAGCATTTTTACTATGATGAGTTAAACCCTAACACTGGGACAACGGAGGAGGCCAAGCTTCATACATGGGTAATTTAATTAATTATTTTTAAGACTTTTGCATTAAAAATTAATTGAAATATGATTTGATTAAATTGGGTGTTATTTGATTAGATGGGTCATGCTTAGCTTAGGTGATTTGATGTTCCATTCTTAACATTTACAATCAATTTTTTGAGAATCTACTTTGGCAAAATAAGAGTCCATATAACTTATGTTTTGAGCGATTATTGTCGAGAATAATTCATTGAGCCCTATTTTATGAAGATTGGCCGAATCATTATTCCCAGTTCCTCTCACCATTGTTAATATTTTTGTATATATATTTTTATTAAATCTAAAAATTCCATTTCCTTCACAAGTCTGAAACGAATCCTATTTACTTCAACGACTCTCAAAAACTTGAATCAGGAAGCGAAGATAGTGTTGAGACCAGAATAGTTGATTCTGGAAGAGTAGTTGTTTTTGACTTGTATCAGAAAATGGGAAGCTAACATATGGGAAAGCTAGCAAACGTTTTCTGAGTGTTGTATGCTCCCTGACCAGAACTTGTTGTTCGGTGGAAATAGGTAATGCCTATTTATGTTCCATAAAATAAAGTGTTTCACCATTACTCCCTGTATTTACTAATCGCCTCATCCTTATGACACTTTCTAATAACGAGCGTAGTGTACGCCGCACGCTGTAAACCGTTAAACCAATACCCAATGAGCATCCCCCAGTTTGTGACATGTGTTGATGTCTCGAGTGTTTTCGTGGAAAACATGTAGCATGTTGTTGTTGTCTGGCAAGTTGAGCTTGGAAGACTTGCCGGCTCGGTGGTGACCTTCAACGATCGAGATTTTGCATCTTAAGAGGAAGGTGGCCGTTGATTATTGCAACCTTTCGTTTGGTAGCCAGTGGCATAAAAGTATGATCAGTATGGCTTTAATATGGCTCAGTTTAGGCGCGGCCAAAAGTTAGGGTTTTGGCTTTGTTTAGGCGCGACCAAATTAGGGCCAAAGGTTTCCATGCGTTAGCTGGTAACCTTGGACGTCTAAGATCTGCATCTTAGATGAAAAAGTGGTCGTTGATTGTTGCAGGCCTTCGTTTTGGTAGACGCATAGGGAAGGCCGGTATGGTATGGCGCGGCAAGGTGGTTGGCATGCCATTGGCACATGTGGCATGGCATGCCTTGGCGCGGTTTGGCGTAGCCAAAACTAGGGTTTTGGTCCAAAGGTTACCATGCGTTGTTTGGTGACCTTGAACGGCTAGGATTTGCATCTAGGATGGAAGGGTGGTTGTTGATCGTCGCACGCCTTCGTTTTGGTAGCCGCATGGGGAAGGCCGGCATGGTATGGCGCGACAAGGTGGTTGGCGTGCTATTGGCACATGTGGCATGGCATGCCTTGGCGCGGTTTGGTGTGGCCAAAATTAGGGTTTTGGGCCAATGGTTACCATGCGTTGTTTGGCGACCTTGGACGACTAGGATTTGCATCTAGGATGGAAGGGTGGCCGTTGATCGTCGCAGGCCTTCGTTTTGGTAGCCTCATAGGGAAGACCGGCATGGTATGGCGCGGCAAGGTGGTTGGCATGCCATTGGCACATGTGGCATGGCATGCCTTGGCGCGGTTTGGCGTGGCCAAAACTAGGGTTTTGGGCCAATGGTTACCATGCGTTGTTTGGAAACCTTGGATGGATAGGATTTGCATATAGGATGGAAGGGTGGTCGTTGATCGTCGCACGCCTTCGTTTTGGTATCCGCATAGGGAAGGCCAGCATGGTGGGGCCAAGGCCAATGGCGCGGATGGCTTGGCATAGTGGGTCCAAGGGTTTGGTATGGACGGCTTGGCATGGTGGGGCCAAGGCAAGGTGCGGTTGGCTTGGCATGGTGGGGCCAAGGGTTTGGCATGTCATTGGCGCATGGTGCGGCTAGCATGGTTGGGGCCAAGGTAAGGCAAAGTTGGCTTGGCATGGTGGGGCCAAGGGTTTGGCATGCCATTGGCGCATAGTGCGGCTATCATGGTTGGGGCCAAGGAAAGGTGCGGTTGGCTTGGCATGGTGGGGCCAAGGGTTTGGCATGCCGCATGGTGCGGCTGGCATGGTTGGCATGCCTTGGCACGGAGATGTGGCTGGCATGGTTTGCCATTGGCACAGTGGTGCGGCTGGCATGGTTGGCATGCCTTGGCGCGGAGATGTGGCTGGCATGGTTTTCCATTGGCACAGTGGTGTGGCATGCCTTGGCGCGGAGATGTGGCTGGCAT
>NC_039368.1:81405877-81416090 GCF_003573695.1 Papaver somniferum
CCTTGGCACGGAGATGTGGCTGGCATGGTTCTCCATTGGCACAGTGGTGCGGCTGGCATGGTTGGCATTACTTGGCACTGAGATGTGGCTGGCATGGTTTGCAATTGGCACAGTGGTGCGGCTGGCATGGTTGGCATTCCTTGGAGCGGAGATGTGGTTGTAATTGTTTTCCATTGGCACAGTGGTGCGGCTGGCATGGTTGGCATGCCTTGGCGCGGTAGCATGAGAATTAGGGTTTGGTATGTACGAAGATGATGTCGGTCAATACTAAGGGTTCTGCCATGGATCATGACACAAGTATATAAAAAAAAGGTACCCTGGTAATTCTTACGTTGGTATGTTGAATGATTCAATAAATTCGCTAGTGGTTGTAATGACGTCATGTCAGATGTAAGGTTTTACGATTTTAACCTGGTGTGGTTTTAAAATAACCTACAACTTAGACCTGCAAGTATACATGGTCAGTTGTAGTGAGTGAGGTAAGAAGGGGTTTGTCCTCAGGGACAAGGTGGGTGTTAAAGTTGCTTCTAATGGTCTTTACTAACTGATTCTATGCAAGAGTAACACAATTGTTGTTTGGTTGGGTGTCGATACGACGAAGATGATTGATAGAAACAGAAACAGTAAAGTAATATGCAAAGAAAGTAAATAGAGCAAATGATGAGAATGGTACTAGGGTCTTTGAGTCCACCACTAACTTACACTAGTTATTCTGCTCATAACACTAAACTTGTCCTTATATCTGATAACAAAAGGGATGTCAATCCTATGTATATCTAAGGTCACCTTGATATGAATGATTCAATCACAACTAAGGTATTTCTCCTAAGCATTAACTGTCTTTTCAGGGAACAGCTAATCAAAAGATCAATATATTAGATTAAGTATAAGTTGTAGTTCTTCAGCACAGTATTATTCTAACTACAATGGATACATGGCAATATGGCATACACTGTGAAACTAAAGTACTGAAGTCCTAAGATTGAATTTTATTCTAAAACAATTAAGCACAACAAGGTTACTGCCATTAACAGGAATAAATAGTAGCAAACTAGGGCTTCATCTAAACCCTAGCAGGTGAATTTAGAACAAGATGAAGATGATGAAATCAAACATGAACTACTGCTTGGTGCACCGGCTAATCCGGGCATACCCCCACACACACAATACCATCTTCTATTTATACCCAAAATTAGGGTTCTTAACAGTTTCCCCCGAAATTCCCAAATTAGGGTTTACATTGAAAATTAAAATTAAAGCTCACCCTTCTCTGGTTTTGTTGTCTCCCCCTCGACCCATGTCTTGTATTCCTTCTCTGCTACTCCTCCTGCTCCAATTGTCTCTTATGATGCTCTAATTGTCCCCTAACTCGAGTTGTTTTATTCACCCCAAACCTAGGGTTCAGTGGTTGTGAGATGAGTAAAAGAACTAGGCTAGGGAGATGGTGGATATGTTTGGAATGATTTGATGGAGATGGTGGCAGTGAACATCGGGGTCTGGTGGTGGCAGGATATGGTGGTGAAGGAGTTGCAGGTCTGTTGGTCGGGGAAGAAGGAGAAATTTGGGAAGAAGAGGAGAAGTCGATGGTTTTGGGAGAAGATATTTGGTGCTAGGGTGTTGAGAGGGTGTAGCAAATTCGATGTCCAGCGAAGATGATACGTTGGATGATCATATCTGGATTGAATCGAACGGCTAAGATGGAACAAGCTTGCAGCGACCATTGGATGCGTGATACAACAATTATGACGGCTTAGATTGGAGTTAGGTATTATGATGTTTGACAGGAGCTTCAAGATTTGATGCTCGGTGATGAGGCGAACGTTGGATGATGTGATGGATCCAATCTGACGGCTCTCATGGAAATGGGTATGGATATTGGAAATGGATTTGGGTAAGGGTTTTGGGCCTTGGGTATGCCAAGCCCATATCTTCTTTAAGGACAATTCTTCCTCTTCAATCCCACTTTTAATTGATCCGGCTCTTGCAAACATTAGTCTTCGCTGCCTTTCTGCGGGAGTTTTTACCGTTTCTTTGCTCTTTCCGCTCCGTGAGTTAACCAGGCTTTATTTAGTACCTAAAAATGCAAAATCAATTGATAAAAGTATTTATTCTTGAAAACAACGAAAACACAGAATATGGGATAAAATGGAGCGTTAGTGCACAAATGATGAGTTAAATGCCAATAAAAAGGTGCAAATATATACAATATTTGGCACTCATCATAACCCTAAGCTAAAAACCACCATCAACACCAAGTAATCAACGAAGATCAACGGCCTGCAACTGAGACCCTACTTCCCCATAGAAGACCCAGCGTTATCAGCGAGATCTTTCTGCTGAGGTGAAGGAACACTCTCACTCGACGAAGGACCAGAAGAATAAGCTAAGGGCTCGGGCATTGGGCGACGAGGATACTGATTTACAATACCATAATCTTTATTAAGACTTTGCTCAATTTTAGACAAAGTCTTGTTGATCTCCTCGGCAATCTGGAAGCGGGATTTATAAGTAATCACGGTGGTCTTCAGCTCAGATTGTGATAGTGCAGATGTCAGACGAGTCACCTCCTTAGCCGCCTCCTTCGCCGCTTCATCCCGAGACTTAGCCAACCCTTTGTAATAGTTGGTCTGACCTTGTTGATGCACTAGGGCATATTGAGCCTTTTCAAGACTTTCATTTGCGAGGTCAAGCTATCTCTCGAGCTCTGAAAAAGAAGACAAATAGGTTAGGAAACAAGAACCGCAGAATTGTTCGCGGTTAAATAAATGTATACCTTCGAATCTAGCCAAAGCTATCTCATATTCATTAACTACAGCGTCCCGAGCATCATCAATAAAACCGTACTATTATGAAATTTTCTTATAATCCAACCGAAGATTCGTAAGAGCTAACTGACACTCATCCAACTCTACCTGCTTCATGGAGTACAAATGGCGAAGGTGGTTGACTTCGTTATTCATATCTTTTGTGCCCTTAGTAAGCCTGTACATGTTAACTTCGAGATCTTTTTCAGAACCCACTAAACTAGCAACATCATCCCGAGAAGCGGTTAAAGCATTACTAAGGGCATGAGCCTCAGCTCTGGCGTCGTCTCTCTCCCGAACAAGCCATTGTATATAATCCTTCACTTCAGGATCATGGGACGAACGAGCTTGACGTAATTCTTCTTCCAAGTGTGTCACCTTAGCCTCCAAGCTAGTAGCATTTTCACGAGCAACACGTAGGTTCTCACGAATCCACAACAGAGTGTCATTAAACTGATGACGATCAATATTGTAACTGTTCTGCATATCAACCATTTGGGTCCGCCTTTCTCGCTACTCAGCTACTAGGGTATTATTCTCATCGACCCGAGCGTTCCATTTATCGGCTTCACGTTTAATTTTCTCAACTAATTCTCTGATTCGGGTAGTTTTCCGAGTCCTCTCATTCCAAAGCCATATCAATTCTCTGGTGTCACCCGCTGAAGATAGGGCGAGAAGACTCAGACATCACACTAAGAAGACGGAAGGGAGAGACGAAGAGGAGAGTATGAAAAGAAAACAAACCTTTAGAATACGAAACATCTTTTTGGGCCTTCTCCAACTCACTACGAACCGATGCAATCTCAACTCGAAGCTTCTCCTCTTCGGCTCCGAGCTGCTCCTTCCCCTTCAGACGGTTCTTCAACTCTAATATCTCACTGTCCTAGCAGCAAGAAGCACTTCAGCAGCGTTCAACTCTTTTTCCCTATGAAGAAGCTTCGCCTCAAGCTTGAGGCCCTTCGCCTTGAAGAACTGGTACAGAGTGTTGTTGCAATGTTCACTTCTCATTATCTGCGATAATCATGAAAAAATTATAACTATTGATACAAAGGTATGTCAGCAATAAAATAAGGAACCTACGATAACCTACTTCAAGAATACACTGTTGGGGATAACCATACTGGTACCCATCAGCGATAACCATCATTTCAGAAACAGAAGAAGGGGGATCGACCAGTAAGCTGATAGAAGTAGCTCTTAATTCCTTCTCCCAACTTTCGGCAACGTCATCGGGAGACGACAGCTGCATCCTTTAGCGGGTAAAGGCGTTGGAGTTTTTCTCACCGGGTATCACTGGGGCAGGGTTCGGCACAAACATCAGATTTTTCTTCATCATCCAATCCAGGGTGGCATCATCACCATCCTGCATCAGGGCTCTATCAAAACCCTTCGAAGATCAATCAGCGGAAGTTCCAATATCAGCCGCGTCCCCTAGACCAGTGGAACACTTCTCGGCCCTGGCCTCCTCGTTTACACGAGTCTCATCGCCCTCACCGCCCAAATTTCCCTCTTGACCAGCTGCTTTTTCGCCACCGGTCCTAGCAGCCTCTTCATCATTGGTTCCAGCTTCCTTTTTTCCACCAGCATCGGTTCCTACCCCACCAACGGTTTTCTCACCTTCGTCCCCAAGAACATGCCAGTCATCATTCGGCGATATCAAAGAACTCCTCAGCTAGTCCTAGGGCAGCGTTAATATCCATCGAACCCCCAGCGGAATGAATCTTACCAAAAGAAAATTCTGGGGAAGGATTCGTTGGCTGAGGCTCAGCATCCCCATTCTCATGGTCTTGCACCGATCCAATAGGGGGATCGTTTATCGGAATGTCAGGCGTAACCCTCTCTTCGTGGGTACCACCGTCGTTGCTTGCATCCTTCTCATGATTAGGTGGGGAAGTCTCTATTCGTTCCTCGTCATCGGTAACCTCCTCTTCGTCCTCAACATTTTCATCATTCACGGGGTTGTTAACCTCATCATGAAAGTCTGTCTCCACCGCAGGGGCAGTAGAAGACTGAACCGCGCCAATCTTATTTTTCTTCTTTGCCTAAGGATATAACACTCAACACATCAAAACGACGACTATTTACCTTAAACTAAGAAGAAAAGGGGCAACATAAGGGACCATACCTTAGCAGCGGCATTACCCTTCGGAGGAAGGACAATATCGGAGCTTTCATCTTCGTCAGCAGCATCAATGGCATATTCAAAAATCATGCCATCGAAGTTCAACCGCCAGGGACAGAAGTCACCATAGCGAGCGGGAGCGCTGTCACGAGGTTGACTATCAGCGGTAGGATGCCAGCCCCCCGGACAAGGTATCCAGCCGTAAGCCCAAGGACCGACAACTTCAATAACTGTGGCATGCCACTCATAATCATGATCACGTTTGATCTTTTCACGATTAGGAAAGAGTTTCTTCTGAGAAGTCCCTTCGGTACCAGGAACGTAGCGAAGCTTTGAATAACTCACCTCACTTAAGAGACGAACCTCACCACGGTTCCTGATGTTGACATAATACCCAAAGGAGGCATTAAAGTTTGCAGGAGTATACAAGTCTCTCTCGGCGGGATCGGGAGTATAGCAGGTCATCGTCGTTTCACCATGACTACGAAGATAACACTCCCTCAAGGTCCGAAAATAGTTCCCACTTAGTTGCACCACTGAACGACAATGAGTATTGTGGGTGGAACCTTCGCGATCAGCCAGAACGTTATAGTAAAAAGAATCACCCGACTTATACAAGGGAAGCATCAGACCCGCCTCGAAGGCTCCTATAGTACTCAGCAAGTGAAATTCATCGTACTTATAGTTCACAATCATATCATAGGAAAGATCGTCATCTGGCGCAAAGAACTTGACATCAAAAAATTCAAGGCCATGTTTTTTTTGAACACTTCGAGGTTCACATGCTTGAAAGTGACCTTCTTCTTCCCCACTGAAATACTTCGTATCATTGGAGCAACGTTAGAGTCATCGGGCTCGTTCAACAATGGCTTCTTCGCTTCTGGGGGACTTAGATCGAAGCCTTTTATTTTGACCAGTGGGTTCCTTGGAGGGTCCGCTAGGGGCATCGTAGATTTTGAAAAAGACTCCTTCACCAGAGGAATGGATTGCAAAGCTCTAGGTATCGACCGCATCGACGCCTGAGGAGGCAGGGATTGAAGAGGACGAACATTTAATGGCTCAGCACGCTGAGGAGAAGGTTGTTGCATACCCTTCGGATCAACACGCTGGGGAGAAGGTTGTTGAACACCCTTTAGATCAACATGATGGGCAGAAGGTTGCGGCACATCCTTTGGATCAACACACAGATAAGAGGGGGTAGCCACTGGACGGTTAACCACATATTGAGACCCCTTCGGTGGATCTCCTTTCTTCGTAATAAAAACCTTCGGACCCGAAGATGATATAACTTTCTGGGCACATGGGTCTGGCTGCGAAGACCTTGGCGGACCACCCTTTGGCGGAGATATATCAGAACTTCTATGAGGGGATCTGTTGGGGCTTAACGGTGGAGTTTGATAGGTAACCCGATGACGATCAGCCATATCTACGAATTGGCACAGAAACAAAATAAAGGTTAAAACAGAGAAGGAAATATATCAAAAGATTAGGGTTCAGCAACTTTTACAAGCTCATCAGGAATATCACTCAGAAATTATAAAAAACCGTAAAACAAAAAACCCCAAATTATATATGGACATGGAAAACGAGGTAAAATCACCAAAAGGGAGTCCCTAGGCTTCGTGATAAAGAACAAGGGAAAGTATATATACTTTGGTATATTTGTTCTTCATCACGAAACCAAGAACGCAGCAGCAGAAAATTAACAGTCAATCAAAATCAAGTAAAGACAATCGCATACCTCAATCAAGAACGTCCCGATGAAAACGCAGATGATCCATGAACACCAAGCGAACAGTAATAACCGATAACTCTAGACGTCTGTAAACTAAACTAGCAGGAACTAATGACTGAGGAACAGAGAAGAAGAATGAGAAAAAAGTTCAGAGAATGAACTGATAAGGGAATGAAGAAGGAATAAAATTTATTTCACCAACACCTTCCCTCCTAATTATAGCATCCAAAAATTTAAAACCGTCTCATGACTCGAGAGGGAGTTAATGCTGATAGTGGTAAACGTTCCCTTATTTCTAGGGAAGTTATTATGGAGGGATGAAGAATTGAAGAAGACGGTTTTCTTCCAATTTTGACTAAACATCCAAATCAGAAGAAAAGGGGCAAATTGTATACACACAATTCATCACTCGCCACGTGTCCAAGGAGATACACGTGGAGGATACACGGCTAAGGGCATCAAGATACGATGCCACATACCAACATCCAAGGAACGTCTAACAGTTGTATGTGGTCATCCTTGAACTGATCCAATGGCTGAGAACCATGGATCACTGAAGGAATGATCCACCGCGAAGTACTGAAGAGCACCCGAAAATCTTCTTTATCTCATCTCAAGGCAGACCCAAGACCAACGGCTAAGATTAGCCCCACTGACGAAGATATGACAGGGGCATCAGACAGATGTCTGACGCGTGCAGATCACCCCAACCACTCGCATTAAATACCTTAGGCATAGGGTACGTGTCACTCGATCAATGGAGGAGAACGAGTTGGTTCATCGTCATCAAGCATAACCGCTGGGGGCATCGGTTAGGAACGAAGACACCAGCGGCATCGGAACAAGGAACGCGAAGATAAGGTTGTAACTGTCCCTGACAGTGGACCCCATGTATCAACTCTATAAATACCCTTCTCCACCAAGAGAGACAGGGGGGACCAATTCTTAGTAAAGATAGGAGAGAGAGAAATAGGAAGAGTAGGTATGAATTCCCTTTCCCTTTCCCCTTCTAACTTCGTATTTCAGATAAAGTCATTTGACTATTTTTGTAACTCCCAGCTACATAGTGAAACAACAATCCCCGTGGATGTAGGCCTTAGTGCTGAACCACGTAAATCATCGTCTCATTTACATTCAACACTTTATATTATGTGTTTATGTTTATTCTTCAACTTATTATTCATTCTACCATGCGATTATCTATTTCATTACCGTATGACTAGTTAAGGACGATCCCGATGGCTCTGAGTCGATGAGTCATCGTCCCTTTGTAACTTTACGCATAATAGTTTCAGTTCTAGAATGAATGATTGTATGCCAACATTGTTTGTGAACACGTGGATGTCATCGTAATTTATGCATTCACAATAACATTCGAAGTTTTGTAGTGCCATGGTGTGACCAGCTGAGGGTACTTTGTCATTCTTCGGTAGGGGGGTTCTGGACACATTGTGGGTAGAATTCGACGCTTGAAGGGGTTTATGCCGGTGTACCCATGCTTACATATGCAGTAGCCTTAGATCAATGCACTAACAATAAACTAATCGTGGATGATTGGAAAGTTGGAATGAAGGTCGTTGGAGCAAATGGATTGGTTAACCGAGAGGAAATTGCAATGACTGAAGAAGTTCATGAACTCGGACAAGAGCTAATGAATACAAGAAGATTTGCAGACAAGCATTGGAAGAGGGTGGGTCGTCTGCAATCAACCTCGACAATTTTATTGAAAAACATTTTATTTATATAGTACTGTCAGTTCGTTTCAAGCTAAATGTCATTAGCTCTAGTGACTGCAACCATTCCATGAGAGAGAGCACTGTTGTGTTTACTTTGTTGGTCCCTTATATTGTTTTAATATTCGTGGAATAGTACCCTGTCAGAGCACAGACTGGAGCTCAATTCCTGGATTGTGCAAGAAACAATTGTTATTTGGAAAAAACGTCTGGCCATGTAACCATAAGATAAACATCTTTTCAAGTTCGGGATACTCATTTATATTTGTTGAGTTTCTATTTTGGCTAAGGAAACACTTCAAATTTGAACATAACAGTCCACCTCCTTTCAAGTCTTTTTGATCTTCACGTACACGTGATTCCATATATGAGGGAAGAAGCGTCTGCCAACGGCTATTTGAAATATATTCGTTTTGATTTTTTCTTTTTAATAAGAAAATCGAATTAAATTAAACTTTTAAATTGTTAAACAATTTTATCCTTCTTCTCCGATTTTCCTTCTAAGAAATTTGGTGGATAATCGTAGCAGATTCTACCGTCATAAGATCTTGAGTTTGTTGCTAAACAGTCAGCTACACTTTTAGCATCTCTCTTAACATGAGTACAAGACTAATTTGGAAAATTCTTAAAAATAGAAATGCATTCTTGAACAACACTAGTTGTGGTCAAATTTATTGTTCCTAAACTACTATTGCTAGCATTGACCACATAAATACAATGGTACAGGATCTCCCACTCCACTTGGAATCCCATAAACGAAACACAAATCAAGTGGGATAAATCTTACAACAAGAATAATATCAACTACTCTATAAAAAAAAATTTATTTAATAATTTTTTTAAAGATATACAAAATACTTATTGTAAGACCAAAAACCATATAGGTTTAAAAAAAAAACTAATCATCTTCAGTTACAAGAGAATTGGATGGTAGCGGAGCAACAAGCTGAGTCTCAATCCCTTTCTGAATAATAACTCCAATTTTATGAAAAACGAAATTACTTACCAATTCCTGAATAATTATTTAAAAAAAATTTAAGTTAAGTTAAACAAATCTACCAATTTCAAAATCCATAAAATGGAACGTGTGTCGTAGGTCAGCACCTTTCTATCAATACTCTCGTAATTTTGTTGTTGTGTTTTCTCGGCTTCACAATATAAAGCGCACGCCAGGGATATATGTCAACCCTTTCTCGGACTACAATGGGTAGACCTTCATAAACAACTTTAAGTCTGAAAATCCACCTCTCATTCTATAATAACTCTCGGACCGCTCTTGATGCCCGGCACATGACCTTGAACTAATGATGGAGCAGCAACGACTCTCGGCGAATCCCTATTTTGAGTATAATCTACATTTGTGGCACGCGGTGGCAGTTCATTTCTTCGGTCTCTTTTGTTCCTTGAGGTATTGACCGCTTTTCTTATCAACTCGCTCATTTTGTATCAGGACTTCGTTTAGGAAGTAGAAAATTTTGTTTAGAAGAATTTTGGAAGAAGAAATAGTAGTAGTGTGAGTGAAAATGAATTGAAGGAATTATGGGTTTAAAAATTATACCCATTGATTATTTAACAGTTGGCATTTTCTTCTCATGCCCGCGGTTGTGATCTCACACGACGTGTAATCTTCACACACGGTGGATGTGTCTTTTCCTGATGCTTGATGATCAACCGTCCACTTTTTTTCTCATAATGAAAAAACGTGCCTAACCATCCACCTGGCTCCACAAAAATTTATATGGTCATTGTCATAGGAATTGTCCTTAGGCTTTGAATCTGTCCATAGCCATCGAAATTTGTCAAAAAAAAAAAAAAAAAA